>NC_046383.1:25044683-25130554 GCF_011125445.2 Fundulus heteroclitus | reverse complement strand
GTTTATTTTCCACTCAGCATCCCACACACACTGTCCTTCACAGCTGACACTGCAGTCTTAAATAGTCCAGCTGTGACGGACCAAAACCATATGAAATTGACAGGGGAATCTCTTAATCAATCTCCACCATTTACATAAAATACATTTATTAAATACCATACTTCTATTTACTTTTTATAAATATTTTCCATTTTATCATTACACCTTAAATAAACACCACAAAAAAACCCAACAACCCAATTCCCCTAGTCTCCTCAATGGCCTCTCCCAAGCTATATATGGCGTCTGGACCCCGGGGTAGAATTTGTCCAAACACCCTGGAGAGGACACAGAAAAGATAGGTGAGTCACTTTACCACAGCACTCCTCACTCAACAGAGTATGCACACATTTGCTTAGTTTTTCCTCACCATTAGCTCATTGCTCTGTGGTAATCATTATGCTCCTCCACAGGCACCAGCAACCAACCTCACTCAATGAGGAGCAGCTGTGCAGAGCCCAAAACAAAGGCCACATACCAATCGCCAAAATGCTCAATAAATATAATTAAAACTTCTTGTGTGCAAACTTATTGCTGTGCAAATCTCTGCTTAAAGTGCGAATGCTAAATAAAGTGTTTGTTAATACAGTGCAGAAATACCTTTTAAGTGCCATACAGTACTATATATGTAAAATAGTCCCAGTAATGAAGATCTCTTCATTACATTTCCTCCCTCCTCTCTTAAAAGCACAGTACCTCAGTCCTCCGACATTCTGGATAAACAGTCAGCAACCACATTAGCCTTCCCTGGCTTGTACTGCACCGTGAAATCAAATGGCTGCAGTGCCAAGTACCATCCAGCGATGCGGGCGTTGGCATCCCTCATTTGTCTCAACCACTGGAGGGCACGATGGTCAGTCTCTAAAATAAAGTGACGTCCCAAAAGATAGTACCTTAGAGCCTCGATAGCCCATTTCATGGCCAAACACTCCTTTTCCACTGTTGAATATCTTGTCTCCCTGTCAAGCAGCTTCCGACTCAGAAACACCACAGGTCTTCTTTCACCGTCCACCTCTTGTTGAAGAACGGCTCCAAGCCCCACTCCTGAAGCGTCTGTTTGTAAGATGAATGGCTTAGTGAAGTCTGGTGTGTGTAAAACTGGATGAGTACATACTGCTTGCTTGAGATCCTTAAACGCTCGATCACAGTCTTCCCTCCAGCACACTTTGTTGGGGGCTGCACCCTTTGTTAGATTGTTCAGTACAGCTGATCGCTCTGCAAAAGAAGGTATGAATTTCCGGTACCAACCCACTAAACCAAGAAATCCTCTCACCTTCTTCTTGGTCGTTGGAACTGGGAAGGAATGTATTGCGTCCATCTTCCCCACTTGAGGCTTTATTTTCCCAAACCAATGACAAAACCCAAATACTCCACTTCTCTCTTAGCTACATTACACTTCTTTGGGTTAACAGTCAGTCCAGCCAACCTGATGCGGTGTAGCACCTCCTGCAGGTGAGTCAGATGCTCCTCCCAAGACCGGCTATACACCACAACATCATCTAAATATGCTGCAGAAAATGCTGACACATCTCTCAGTACATGATCCATTAAACGTTGGAATGTTGCGGGCGCACCCTGGAGCCCAAATGGCATGACTCTAAATTGGTACATACCAAAAGGAGTTTTGAAGGCCGTCAGCTCTCTCGCTTCTGGTGCCAAAGCCACTTGCCAGTATCCTTTGCACAGATCCAGCGTTGTGATGTAACTTGCCGAACCGACTTTCTCCAGTAAGTCGTCCACCCTGGGCATCGGGTACGGGTCAAAGTTGGACACAGCATTTAAATGTCTAAAATCTATACAAAATCTCAGGGAGGCGTCTTTCTTTGGCACCAGCACAATCGGGCTGCACCACTCACTCCTAGACTCTTCAATTATTCCCAACTCCAACATCAGCTTTATTTCTTTTTCCAGTACCGGAACCAAACGTTCTGGTATGCGATAGCTCTTTTGCCGACTCGGTGCATCTTCTTTCAGCCGAATCTTATGTTGGACCAGTGATGTAAATCCTGGAACTTCTTTAAAGAGCTGAGGGTCCAAGAACGGTTTGATTTTTTCCTGCTCAGTAGGAGACAGATGAGAAACGTCAACCAAAGCACAGTCTGACATGCTAGTTGGGAGAAATTTTTCGGTCACTTCCTCATCCTTAACTGCTCTCACAAATAACTCCTGGTGCACAGGCTCTTGTCGGCTGCGAAACTCTTTCAACAAGTTGAGATGAAAAGTCTGATGCTTTTTAGCTCTTTCCGGCATGTACAGTTCATAAACCACTTTACTCACTTGTTTGGTGATCTCATATGGTCCATGCCATTTTGTCAGCAGCTTGTTGTCACTGGTAGGCAACAGTAACAGAACCTTCTGTCCTGGCAAGAAGACTCTGTCTCTGGCCTTCTGATCGTACCATGTCTTTTGATGTTGTTGAGCTGCTTTCAGGTTGTCCTGTGCAAAAGATGCCATTTCCTGCAACCGCTCTCTCATGTTAATGACGTATGCTGCAATGTTTTCACCCTCTGGCTTAGCGTCTTCCCAACAGTCCTTCAGTAGATCCAGCGGACCTCTCACTTGGCGGCCATACAATAACTCAAAGGGTGAAAAACCTGTAGACACTTGTGGAACCTCCCGGTAAGCAAATAACAGGTACGGCAGCCATTGGTCCCAGTCGGCACCTGTGTCAGAGACAAACTTGCGCAGCATATTTTTAAGAGTCTGATTATATCTTTCCACTAACCCGTCCGTCTGGGGGTGGTAAGGGGTGGTCTTAAGTCCTTTAATCCCTAATAATTTATAAACCTGCTGCAAAAGTTTGGACAAAAAATTTGTTCCACAATCTGTGAGAATTTCTCTTGGTATTCCTACTCTAGAGAACAACTGCAGAAGACAGTTAGCAACATGTCGGGCTTTAATGGATCTGAGAGGAAAAGCCTCAGGGTACCGTGTCGCATAGTCACATATCACCAATATGTAACGGCAACCTGTAGAGCTCCTCTCTAATGGACCCACAATATCCATGCCTAGCCTCTCAAACGGTGTCTCAATAATGGCAGCGGCTGTAGGTGGGCTCGGGTTACTCGTCTGCCAGAAGTCAACTGACATTTTCCACAGGAACTACAAAATTTTGAAATCTGGGTATACATTCCCGGCCAGACAAAACGGCTACTGATTCTACTCAGCGTCTTATGAAAAGCCATATGACCTGCCCATGGAATTGAGTGGCCCAGCTCCATGACTTTGTACCTGAACTGTTGTGGAAGGGCTAATGCGTCACTCTGTCCCTTCTTCTGATACAAAATGCCTCCTTTAATAATGTAAACTGCATCTTCCACGAAGTCTAACCGGCGCTGATGAGTTCCCCCCCCAGTTACTTTTTCAAACCACGGTTTTAAAGTAGGATCATCTCTCTGGAGTGCACCTACATCTGAGGGAATGTCAAACTCCAACAAGTTATTTGGCTTAGACAACTGTCCTATCCCTTCATCACCTGAGCCTTTGAATTTCTCCATTCTTTTCTGAGCTCTTGACTTTTTAGTTTTTCCCGGCTCTATTTCCAGAGACTCCCCATAAAAAGGCAGCTCTTCCAACACAGTCTTTGCACTTTGAGCTCTTGTGACTATATTACAAGGTTTCAGTGATTCTACTGGTATATCAGATTTTGGGCATAAATCCTGGGCCTCTCTGTTGGTAAGCCCTTTGGGTTCATATTCTGACTGGTGAATAAGGTCAAAAAGAGTGGGGATATCATTACCAAGTATAACGGAGTACGGCAAAGAGGGAACTACAGCTACATGTACCAAGTATGTTTGACCTCCCACTGTCAAATACACCTCAGCACTAGGGTAGACATGTTCATCTCCATGTACACATTTTATCTTAACCCCCACCCCACTTAGCTTTTCTTCAGAGATTAAGCTAGCATGCACTAGAGACTGGAAGCACCCAGAATCAAGCAAAGCTTCTTCTTTTTGCCCATTCACTAGAACAGAAACTGTACAAACCTTCTTTTGCACAGCCTCAATAGCTGGTCTTGGCACTGAACACAAAAGTGATGGCTTTGATTTAAGGGCGGGGCAAAAATGTTGCGTATGGCCAAAGCCATTACAATTGTAACATCTAATATCTTGCGCAGAAGACTTGTGAAATGACTTTTTTACATTAGGAGGTCTTTGAGAAGGGAGCTGCTTTGAACTAGAAAAATTTCTAGCCTGACTTTGACCAGAGCCCTGTTCACCCCCAGTGGACTTACTTGATGGGGCATAGTGAGTCTCTCGGCCAAAATAGGTGCTCTTGCTCCCTTCCTGGCTGACGTGAAGACCTCTGCAAGAGTAGCTGCTTCTTTTGCCGTCTTCGGGTCGCGCTCACGGATCCAGATCTCCAACTCTGGATTAACCATTCTTAAAAACTGCTCCAGAATTATCTGCTCGGATATTTCTTGCACAGTACATTTATCAGGTTTAATCCATCTTGAAAACAAGTCTTTTAATCGCACATAAAGTTCACGTGGCGTCTCACCTGCTTCAATCTTCAGGCATCTGAAGCGGCGTCGATACGTATCAGCAGTGATTTCATATTTTGCCAGAATTGCCTCTTTCACTTTTTCATAGTCCTCAGAGTCAGCCATATCCATTAGAACATAGGCTGTGCGGGCCTTACCGGTCAACAAAGGGACCAGACGAACCGCCCACTCATCTCTAGCCCAGCGACACACCTGGGCCATCCTCTCGAACGTCGTCAGGAAATGCTCAATGTCATCATCCGTGGATAAGGGAAGAAACTTTGGTTCAATTATGGTCCTGGAACCACGAGCCAGCTGGACATCACCACCATCTGATTCTTCTGTAGGTGCTTCAGATGTCGTGGGTTGAAGATGTGCTTCTGATACATCAGATTTTCCAAGTACAGCATGCACTTGAAGCTGCATTTGTTGGAATTGATGCTGTATGCTTTTCCACCTCTGCTCCTGGCGGGAAAAATCTTTATCAATCTTCAGGTCTCTAGCCACTTGAGACCGCATCATAGATTTCACCATCACCGCCAGTTCCTCCAACTTATCTTCAGGGTTGGTTGTTGCCATTGTCTCCATTTCAGAAGAAGCTCCAGCTCCTTCCTCAGGCTCTCCCTCTTGGGCTGGCTTTTTTCCTCCTCTGGTCATCATCTTCTCTGGCATGAACATCCCACTCCTGACACCACTTGTCACATGGACGACCTTGAGCGGTTGGGTTTTTGTTCAGTGAGACAGAGTCTTGAACCAGAGTCAGGTGGAGAACAGCAGCAGTTTATTTTTCCACTCAGCATCCACACAACACTGTCCTTCACAGCTGACACTGCAGTCTTAAATAGTCCCAGCTGTGACGGACCAAACCATATTAAATTGACAGGGGAATCTCTTAATCAATCTCCACCAATTTACATAAAATACATTTTATTAAATACCATACTTCTATTTACTTTTATAAATATTTTTCCATTTTATCATTACACCTTAAATAAACACCACAAATAAACCCAACAATCCCCCCCTAGTCTCCTCAATGGCCTCTCCCAAAGCTATATATGGCGTCTGGACCCCGGGGTAGAATTTGTCCAAACACCCTGGAGAGGACACAGAAAAGATAGGTGAGTCACTTTACCACAGCACTCCTCACTCAACAGAGTATGCACACATTTGCTTAGTTTTTCCTCACCATTAGCTCATTGCTCTGTGGTAATCATTATGCTCCTCCACAGGCACCAGCAACCAACCTCACTCAATGAGGAGCAGCTGTGCAGAGCCCAAAACAAAGGCCACATACCAATCGCCAAAATGCTCAATAAATATAATTAAAACTTCTTGTGTGCAAACTTATTGCTGTGCAAATCTCTGCTTAAAGTGCGAATGCTAAATAAAGTGTTTGTTAATACAGTGCAGAAATACCTTTTAAGTGCCATACAGTACTATATATGTAAAATAGTCCCAGTAATGAAGATCTCTTCATTACAGCCTATGTGCCAAGATTGTTATAATCAAGCAGAGGATAAGTATAAGGGTTATTTACAAATTTATACAGATGGTTCGAAAGATCCAAAACTGAAGCAACTACTGTACCTGTTGTGATTCCTAAATTATAGATTTCAAAAAGTACATCTCATTTTTTGAGTATATATGCAGTATGATCATATAGTATAGCTATAGTATTGGTTTTAGATTGGTTAGAGGATCAGAATAAGTCAAATATTAGTTTGTAGTGATTCATTATTAAGCATTGATAAGGGAAGCACAAGGACTCACCAAAACATTTTGTTTGAGATCATTTTTGTTCATCATAGATTAAGTGAACAAAACAAAAATATAATATGGACTCTTGCTCACATAAGTATTTTGGGTTACAAAACAGCAGATAAGTTGGCTAAACAGGCTGTAGATAATGATATTGATATTGATATGCCAATAAAGTTGTCTAAATCTGAAGGTAAAAGTATAGTTTGGAAAGAGAGTAAAAAGTTATGGAAAATGAGGTGGGATACTAAGATAAAAGGGAGACATTTATATAGGATTCATAATACAGTTGATGTTACAAGAATTAGAGGATTAAACAGCAGGGAGGAGGTTATTATAAATAGAATAAGAGCTGGTCATAGTTTTTTGAATGGCACTCTCTTTAAGATGGGGGAACATCTTACTGGTTTATGTAATTGGTGTAATACTATAAAAACGATGGGACATGTTTTTATTCATTGCAAGGAATATGAGAGTCAAATAAGATTATTGAGTGTGGAAATAGGTTGCAACAGAGAGCTGAAATTTGAAAATGTGGTTGCTCAGTTGAACAGTGATGGAGGGAAAGGAAAGACATTTCGTTTTTTGGACTCATTAAGAGAATTTGAGGAAAGAAATAACGGGGAGTAAAATCCAAGCGATGTCAGTAGTGTATAGCAATGATGGATGCAAGCTGATGTTAAAAGCTAAAGAAGAAGAAAATCAGGATTGTGCGTGAGTTAGGTAATTAAAAACTGTCTACTTTTTACTGAGGGGAAACTACAAAAGACATCACAAATCGTACCAATATGCGGCTGTTTTGAGGCAACATTATTTATTATATAGTTTTGCAAAATAACATGCAGTATGCCCTACATTTTAACACCCACAAAATTTCTATACAATAGTTAAAATTTGCCGAAGGTCCTACTCGTTTTAATAGGTGCACATATTACGTCTCTCTGTCAAGATTGTTTCTTTTAACTGGCTGACATGTAACTACACAACTTTTTGCTTCTGCTTCTAAATATGGTTTAGGAATCTGGGACTAGCTTGATGTTTCCATATCTACAGCTCTATGAGCTTTTAGGGGGATGGCTGTAAATTTATTTATCAAGTTTATGCCCGTAGAGCTAAAAACAACAACAACAACAAAATAAAATAAGAAATCTCATAATGGTCTCATAATGTCTTAATATCCCCACCACCAATTTGAATGTGTTTTATTGGGGATTTTGTATGAAATAGCGACACAAAGCAGTAGGCCTACACAACTGTGAAGTGGAAGGAAAGAACACACGGAAAAGAGGTGGGTGCACAGCTCCTCCCCTTTCCGTCTCATAATACTAGATGAAATGCAAGGCTATCATTTCTCCTCGGAAGTCACCTAGTAACGTGTGTGTGCTTTTATCTCAGCATAAACACAGCTGGTTTGTGAAGGGCTTAGGTTTGCTAAAGAATATTGGTGGATGAACTGCATCATGAAGACCAAACGAACATACCGACAGGTCACCGGAAAAGTTTAAGCAGGCCTCAGATCTGAAACTCTTCAAACTTCTTCCTATGAACTGTTTAGCCCATCATTTCAAAACTGAATAAGTGTGGCACAGTTGCAAACCTACCAAGACATTGCAGCCCATCTAAACTAACATTTTGTCCACCTCATCTCATCCAAGAGGCCCATGGCAATTCTGGAGGAGCTGCAGAGATTCACAGTTGAGTTCCTGTTTACAGGAGAATCTGTAGGTTTGCACTCCATATATTTGGGCTTTATGTATGAGGGGAAAGAAAAAAAGCCATTGCTGGAAAAAAAAAAAAAACACAGAAGGATTCCTGTTTACTGTTTGCCACAAGCCACATAGGGGACACAGCAAACACGTGGAAGAAGTTGCTCTGGTCAGAGATCAAAATGTAACATTTTGGCCTAGATGCAGAACACCCTGTGGCTAAAGAATAACACTGTACATCGCCCTGAATGCATCATTCCCACTTTGAAACAAAATGGTAGCAGCAAAATGGTGTTTGAAGGCTTTTCACAAGGGCCAGGGAAGCTAGTAGGTGATAATAGGAAAATTGGTGGAGGTAAATGTAACTGAAAGAAAAGAGGCCAGGAAATAGTTGAGAATTTATTGGTTTGTTCGGGGTTTGTTGCAACAACCCTAAAATACACAGCCAGAACTACCATGAAAGGGTTTGGATCAGAGTATACTCGTGTTAGAATCCTGGTCTTGAATCCAGTTAAAAATATGTGGCAAGACTGATCACTGCTGTCTAAAATGTTCTCCATTTTTAAAAAAACAAAACAAAAAAGTAATTCTGTGGAAATGCAAAGATCCTACCGTGATACCCCCCAAAAACTTGCAGCGGTAACAGCAGTAACAGCAGTGAAAGGTGGCTTTACAACCCGTTACACTCAAGAAGACTAAATACAAATAAATGCAGTAAGCCAACATTTTATTAGTAGAAAAGCAAAAAAACTAAATCATGCTTTCTTTTCCTTCCACTTCACAATTATGCTCTATGTTTTTGAGGTATTGGGTTTACCACATAATATCCTCCCAAAAAATACATTACATTTTGTAGATCATTAATACTCGTGAGGTACTGTAACAGTCAAAATCTTTCTCAAAATGTAAACAACATATAAAATTGTCACCACAGAAATGCTGTATAAAATGTTTGAAGTAATATAACTTAAATACAGAAATTAAACTATTACATTTACAGATTCCTTGCACACTCTTTTAAAAGCAGCACTTGGTTTCTTTCTGTTCATGACAAATATTTTGATATCACTTGCAATTAACCTCTTAGTGATAAGATGCAACACAATAAGGGGTTAGAGGTCAAAGATCAACTCATTGTCAACAATGCATAAATGTTACATTAATATTTTAGCTTTCACTTAAAATTAAATCCCCCATTTTGCCCAGGGAGAAATGATGATGCAACAAACAACTTCAATGAGATTTAAAAACAGCATTTAGGTAAATAGTCTCAATTTATTGTGGATTCGGATGGTGCCTACAAAGTCAGATATGTCCATTTATTCACCTAAGATTTATAATTACTGCTGCTAAATGGCCCTAGATTTTCATTTTTACAAGACCATAGCCTATTACATTGCCATCACAAATTATGCTTGTCTGCAAATTATAGTTTCTCTTTGCCGGCATAAAAAGGACTTTTGACCATATCAACACTTAAAACAAAGGACAAGTTAGAGAAACTTGGGAAGGATTAAAGAAAGGCACACTGACTCAAACTGAGAAAGGAGGCATTTTTAAGTAACTACAGATTTCAACATTATCAGTTTAAACAATAATAATTAGGTAAAAGTTAATGATTGTATCACCCTTTAGCCATTTTTTAAAAGAAGGTAAGGATGCCCAAGAACCACCAAGGCTCAAGCCTGCTTTGATATGTGAACTGCTGGTTACCAGTGGTCTTGTCCTCTGAAGCGCCTCCTGTACAATTTACACCTTCAAGCCTGACTGAAGTTTGCAGTTGCCCACATAGACGACAAAATGCCTTTGGCTGAAAAGTTTATGGACAAAAATCACAAGAATAGAGCTATTTGGCTGAACTAAAAAAAAATTATATTTGGAGGAGTCAAGGTGAGCTCTTCCAATCTAATGACATTTTACCTGCTTCAAAGCACGGTGGTGGTAGCACAATGCTGGCTGTTTTGCTGGCAGTGGCACTTGTGCAATTCAAAATCGTAATGGGATAACAGACTAAAGGCCCCTTTAAACTTATTGTTAAATATTCATATGCATACATATTTCATGTGTATTTTAGTCCATCATCATCAGGAAGCGTATACATCCCAAATGCAACAAATGGAGCAATACCACCACCATTAGTCATAGGGCAATTGTGGTGCAGTGCAGCTCAAACACCAATAGCCAAAAGAACAAAAAAAGAAAATGACAATAGAAATATGTTATAAGTATTATAATAGTAGATTATTAATATTTTCCTCAGCATCGTAGAGCTTGTAATTTCCCTTTGAATTCAGAAGCTAACTCAGAACTGCCCTCTATTTATGTGCATATAGAGGGACCATAAATGGCCCTTAATGCCATATCCTTGCTGGAAACTTTCTCATAATTGGGTGTTCCAGTATTCAATGATTCCAGACACGTATGACTGTGAGCAACTGTGGCTAATCTGGAAGGGTACATGTTTTGCAATCTGAAAATTGTGGGTTCAGTTCCAGTTTCCTCCTGCCAGATGTCAATGTGACCTTGGGCAAGGCACTTAACAAGCTGCCCACCCATCTTTCATTGTTGTATGAATGTGTGCAGAGTTTTGAGTCGAATGGATGAAATGTGGCTCTGGTGTAAAGTGCTTTGATTGGTTGGTCATCTGTTAAAACTCTAATTCAGTCCGTTTACATCAATACTGGTTTTGGAATGATTAAAGCAGGCTAACATTAAACTAATGTTGTGAAACTTCACAAAGCTCCAATCTTAAAACTATTTAAAATCTGTGAATGATAATTTAAATCTGGTCCCAGTTAAGGAAATCAAGTAATTCAAACGAATTCTAATTTTTCTTTCCCTGAACAGTGGTCAAATATCCAGTCAGGATAATGGCAGGCGCTTGCTCATGGCTTTAAAAAAGAATGGTTCAGGATGCAACCTAGTATTCGACATTCAACAGATGTATAAATCTATGTCTTACTATATTATTTTTACATTTTGTGGATTACAGAAAGCAAATCTAAGTAAATCTAAGCTTGTGCATCCTACACCTCTATAAAAAATGACATAAACTGTGTTGTACAATTAGTTCTAATGGTTCGCACTGCTACCAGAAAAGGTGATGAAACATTTTCAGAAAGAAATGAGCGAAAGTCTGGTTGCCTCCGATTTAAGCATGTTTGCTGTTGAGATGACCCGGATAACTGAGAATCTGCACAGGTGTGTTGTATAATCCTGGTTAAAACCCTCAAAATGAATACTGACACCCTGGCCCGTGATGACTGTGAAAACCTCTGATTGCCACTGTGAAAACGTTGACTTTTTACAAATTTATTCTTTATTTTTGTATCCCACTTTTGATTTCAAGCGTGCATGTGCATCTTTTTGTTGCATCAACATTTCCTCTGTGAATAACTACACTTAAAAGCTACAACACTGGAAACATTTATGAATGAGTTTCAATCTAATCTAAAAAGCTGAGAGCTGTTAACTATCAATACCCTTGATTACTGTTACTGGATAGTCTTTCTCATATGGTCTTACGAAATTCACAGCATTTATACTGGATAGTTTTTTTCTGGCACAGATGCTTCATTTAGGTGTTTGTTGATTCAAAAACTGTTTTTGAAATCCTAATTAATAAGACAAACAACAAAACGTGTAAACCTTACCGCTGATAGCTTGTGGTTTCACATCACTTTAAACTCTTACGTCGGCATCAGTTTTTGCCAGAGGGAAATGAGCGGCTTCCTTGTAATTAGTCTTCCAGGCAAAGAAAGTAGTTAAAGTTTGCTCTAACTGGAATTACACATTATACTAAGTTTAGTTCATGTAACTGCATTTGCAAATTATTTGAAAGAGTTTATATAATATTCTTTATTGCTCTTAAAACATGAAATAACTTTGTACACAGACAAAAGACCACAGTGACGACAAGATCATCGACAGTGAATAAAGACAGGAATGAATAAATGCACAAAAAACAAAACAAAAAACAAACAAACAAAAGACCGAGTCATGGTGGCCATTATTATGTGAATGAAACACAGACTAATCAACTCAGCACAGTGCTGGTCATTTCACCCCTTCGCCATTTTGTAATCTGCCACTGGAGGTTATGTACCCGCCTTGCATTAATTCATACTCTTCTTGGGGAAATTTTGGCATCAAATAATTGTAATAAGTAGTTTTCTTTCATCAACGGCCAATCTACTATGAGGAAATGTTATGTGACTTTCTAAAGTAACATCTACTAACAGAAGGTTGATCAATGTTATTTTGCTTTGACTAAAGATCCTTAGAGTCAACCAGTCCAACCGGGGATCACAATCACATTAAATGGAAATACGGTAATTTCTAAACAAAACATACAGGGTACTGTATCGCAAATGTAATTCTAAAGTAGCATTGGGGCATATTTGTCATTATTTACTTCCATAAAGAATTAAAATAATAATTTACCAAGAGAAATAATTTGATGCACATTGTAAGCACAGATCAAGAGTTCAAATTGGAGAAGAGATGAATTGACCTGGAGCCCATTTAGCAAAGCAACAAAAACAATGATAATCACAGAAAATATTTCTTGTAATGCTGAAATGGTCTCAGGCTGATGAAGAAACATAGTCTGATATTTCTGTTTATAAAAATAAACATGTCCCATGCTTTATACTGATATTCTTCAAAATATATGTTTTTGCTATTAGTCTCTATGTTACATTAACACTATAAATAATTACGTCACAGACATATCCTATTTACAAAATAGTGAAGGGCTTAAATAAATCCTAATATCACAAGTAATGATTTAAAATGATGTCTTATTCGCTCAGATGTTATATGACTATATAATTTACATCTGCTTTGTAAAATTATACGTTTCCATACTGGATACCATTTAAAAATTGTGAACATGGTTCCTTTTTCAGTTTTGTCTGTGTTTCCCATTTAAAAAAAAAAAAAAGTTAAAAAATCTGCACATTATCGTCACCTTCAGCTCCAACATGTTTCCCTGAAGTTTGCAAGGGAGAAAAAAATGTACAGTGCTAAAAAAAAAAAAAAAAAAAAGAAAAAAATTACAAAAATGTTATGGTAATGTACCATTAGCAGCAGAGGAAACACTGTTAAAAGAGAGTGCTTGTAGACAACAGTTTAAAAAGATTTAGATGTTTTCAATGAAAAAAGCACATTGTGAAAGTGACTTGTTAACTCGTATTAATTATTGCTCATTTACTTTCAACAATGTCATCCTTAGACTCAATTTTCTTCCGGCCGAGTGTCATACAGTGTAAGAGAATACATTTGTGTGATTAAAAATGTCACCAATAATTTTGTTTTGTTGCACTTTCTTTTACCAGTCTATCCACTATACATTATAGGCCAGCACAGGTATAAAGCATCGGTGGTAGATTTCCTGCAATAACAAGAGGATCTGACACAAATAAAGATTTCAGACAGGAAATGGTGTGTTAGTTTTATTAAAATACATAGAAAACTACTTTGTGTGTTTAAATATTTGCTAAATTGCACAATGTGTAACAGCACATAGAAAGCAGATTTTCTTATTTCGTATCTGAAAATAAGAATACAAATTAAAGAGTATTTTGAAACAGGTCAGCATTAGCATTAAGGAGATGAACTGTTGTTGCAATGTTGACTCAAGTAAGGTTTTCAGCAGCAGAATGAATCAAAAACACTTATGTAAACATTAAAGGATACATTTTAACTCCAGAAATCATTTTGAGGTTGTGCAAAATCCTAGTCACAGGCTTACTCACTCGCTAGTGAAGATTTTTTTTTTTTCTGTGATTTACAATCAGTGAGATGCAAGTGAGTCATGAATTGATAAAGGTGTAAGTACACAGTTTGTGTTACGGGTTATATATAGCTCTCTTTTTTTTTTTTTTTTTTTTTACAGCTGAGTGAGGTGATGCCACTCATAACTGTACAGTGGATAAAACTGTGACTTGGGTCTCTGCTACATTGTCTGCTTCTAAACATGTGTGTTCCATACCTGCGTTTTTGTAATGAGAGAATGGGGCCCCGGTCATCAGTATAGCCTGTTTTATACTTCTTGTTCAGTGCTTTGCTGTTTCCAACTCTTTCCCTTACATTTTGCCCCACATTTGTATGTCACACATTGCCAGCACAGCCAACAGAGATCAATTTTGCATTACAACAGGTGACAAATTCCACAAACACATCAAAACCTAACCAGCCAACCCTTTGGACTATTCAGTTTACAGAAGTCGCTACGTGACAAGATCTCTGAATTATTTTTGTCCACTGCATACATTTACTTCTGGTGTATTATCACTTTTATATTTATATTACTTCAGTATATTTAAATAAATTTATAATTATTTTCTTCACAAACTTTATATTATTTGCTATATAGACACAACTAAAATATACATAATATATAGATATATAAAATATTTTACTAGAACAATTCATATGTATATATATATATATATATATACTGTATTGTGAATGTTTATATGAGGTGATTAGCCCTGTGTCACCCAGTCTGCTGTAGAGTTCTTACTCCATTGTGCATTGGTTTGGTATATCTCTATTTTTTCAAAACAAGGCTACCTCAGGGCCTGTAAACATGGGATGAAATAGTTGCAATTGTTACTGAGGATGATTCATTGCTGATGTAGTAAAAATTGTAAACGCTAAATAAAGAATGAATTTGGACAGAGTAGCCATCCACACGTTCCTGCCAGATTTGTTCCTACTGGGCAGGCAGAGTTTTCATGGGTCGTGTAAGTGAGCTCATGTTATTGGTATTGGAGCAAATTTGAGGGCTCATTGTCTTTGTTGGCAAACTACTTGAGTGCCCCATGGACTCTTCCGCTGCACGGAGAAGCAAAGTGTAGTTGATAGCAACCTCCTCGACTTTCCTCAACAGCTGTAGCCTCTGGGCTTCCGAGCGGACTCCTCTGACAAGTTTGATGAAGGTCTGAGTCAGTTCACACAACACCTGGAAGCTATCTGAAACGACAGCTAGCATTCGTGTTGGGCTTTTTTCAACACTTGCCACTCGCCGACATGATGCCCTGAACTCTTTGAATCGCACCGCCAGTTCCTGTTTGTACTCTGCAATCCGTGATGACTGAAGACGAGCTTCACCTTCGGCCTGTGGGCTGTTGGCACACTGTCGTAGGATAGCTAACAACTCATTAGCATCTAGCTGGGCATTTAGAAAACCATCAGGTAAACTGAAACTTTTCCCCTGTAGAGCCTGTACACGGGCAAGGCTCCCCTCCAGTGTTCCACAGGTTCTAAGGTCAATATCCTGTGTCTGTGGTTCCTCTTCCTCTTCCTCCTCTTCTTCCCCACTGCAGTCCTCTGCATTTAGGACCTGGAGTGTTTTACTTACAACTGGAAAGGTACGCGAGTCAACGTCCATGCCTGGAAGGACCTGTAGGGGTATGGAGTATGAAAGTTCATCTTTCTCACTGCTTTCATCTGCAGCTTCACACTTCCTATAACAGAAACAGAATGAGCAGCATTTGTCTTTGTCATCGCTGTCTTCACTGGGCAATGTGAGCAAAACCTCCCCAGTCCCTTCTTTAGTATCACGTAACAGTTCCTCTCCCTGAATGAAAAAAACACCCCTTTTCCCCTTCCCCTCTGCCTGGTGAGACTGCGTGTGAACTGGCTCTACAGGAATTGGTAGCCTCAGCCCCGTGGCTCTCACTCTTTCCATTTCTTTCTCCAGACTTTTGGCTTTTGGCTTCACTTCAGCATACACCGGTGTGCTTGAACTATTGTCCAGCTCCCCAATACTGTATCGTCTCTGAAGCTTTTTGTATTGTGGAGCTCCCATGCAGTCAGTTTGAGAAGTACAAGTAGGCACGCAAGAGCTCTGGTCTCCTCTTGGCTCTCTTGACTCAAGACTGGTAGATCGTATTCTTGTAGTCTTGATCTCTAAAGTTTGAGGTCTCTTGGGGGCACCTTGGGCATGAGGGGCTTTGGAAACAGCTGGAGGGGTCTTTGAGATAGTTCTCTCTCTGCCTCGATTTTTTGTCTCTGTAGCACTGCCAACTGGTGTATCAGGAAGTCTCATGCCCCTGCACATTCGTTTACAGTCACAACTGCGTCGCTGCTCCCTGGAAATCCCTGGAGCTTTAAGGACAGGGCTGGTACGGAGCTGGCAGGCACAAGGAGTGCCTGATGGCACAGGAGAAGATCCTTGGGGTATAAATTCTCCTTGTGATGACTTGGGCTTCAGCAGTTCCTCTAAAAACTCTAGCTCATACTGCCTGACTTTTTGCAGCTGTGCTCTTCGTTCATCTGTCTCTCTTCTCATTCTTGCAGGAAATGTTGCCGAAAGAAGGTTTCTAAAGCTCAAGAATGGGGCATTGCGCTGTGCCTTCTTACCACTGCCCTGCTTCTTTGAGTCTCCAGCTGGAAGAGTGGAGACTTTTTCTACATTGGGACTTGGGCTCGTGAGATCATCTAAAATAGGTAAGGATTTTATGGCACATTTCTGATCCTGTGGCTCTGTGCGGGATTTCCCGACGGCAGCCTCAATCTTGTTTTCAGATGTTTCTTTCCTTTCTGCCTTTACAGGCAAATGAGGCGATAACTTGGTTTGTATTTGAGGGCTTGGTTTTGCCAAATTAGGATCTGGTCCTGCTCTTGCTGTGTTTTCTTTGCTGTTTGCCAGTTGGAGGCCTTTGGCTCGAAGACGCTCATCATCTGTGGGAGAGGATGACTGAAACACGACTATCTTTTGAACCTGTGGGTCTTTTAGCCTTAGTTGAGGTGCAGGCTCCTGTTGTACTGGGCATGTGCAGAACAGGTCATCCACTGGCAGAAGTTCTGCGGAGCTTGAAGGCTTCATGGTCTCACTGGAGGCAGTCGTGGCTTCTTGGCACATATTAGTGGGGGAGATTTTGGCAGAGACACTTGTGTCCACAGGCAAAATTTTAGGTAAGGCTTTGTGTATTGTGTTTATAGTAAGAGGTGCTGCTGTCTTCATCTTCACACCGTCAGAGAGATTTTGAGACTGCGTTACTTCTGTAGAGTTTGATATATTCTGATCTGCACTAACTTGAGGTGTCAATGATGTATCCGTTTTTTTCGGTACTTCTAGTGGCTTTGAATCAGAGTCAGAGGCGTTTGCTTTGGCAGACTCAGAGATTGCTTTTAATTCTGCTTTCTGTTCAGTCTTAGAACTGTCTTGATTGCCACCTTGTTCTGTCACGACCCTAAGAATTGCTGAATCTTGGGTGGGGCTCACTTTAAAGGGAACAGTCTTGCTAAGGATTACTTGCTTGGGTGGGCAACCAGCGCGGATCTGACCCACAGTAAAGGCCCCAGTCCCTATGGTCTTTGCTGTGCAGCCAGGGATTGCCATGGGGAAGTCCCGGCGGCAGAGAATACGCTCCTTGTTGATATGGTGAGCTAGTAGATATGCCTGGTTCTGGTTTTGCTTCATTGCTGACACCATCTCAGAAACATCTGTCAATTCAGAGGAGTTGGTCTCATGACCTGAATCCAGTGAAGACTCAGGTGTAATGGCAGCTAAGACAATCAACCCTGAGGAGGACACCAACAAAGTGCACAGTTAGTATAATCAAAGAAGAAATATCAGTACAGAAATGTGTGGATGTGTATCACAAATGGGATAAAGGGTTTTGGAGTAACTTTATCTTCAACCTGTAGTTCTAGACCAAACCTATAGGTCTTTTGCAGACTTACCCGTGCACCGGTGAGACTGCTCCATATGAAAAGCTAAAACTTCACAGCTTTTGTATGAATTGAAGGTTTTGCTTAATTTATAAATATTAGTAAATGTTTTGCCTTTGTACATAAAAAAACACCCCAATAAATGATCTTACTTAGGATGCCTCATTACGACATACAATGCTTAATAAACATCTTTATCATTTATGTAAATATATTTTAGTAAAAATGTTCAGTAATGTTTTCAGTTAAAAAAATGTATAATCGTAATTTTAGACCCAAGTAAACCGAAAATCTGTAAGTGTTATGTGAATACAGGAAACATCAGTAATACCATGTATTGTCAATTTGGTATCTGTTTGATCAGAAAAAGAATGCTGTAAGTGAAATGTGAGCAGTAGTGTGACTGAGGCTGTTGACCTGCAGTCTGTGTTGGTTGTTGAGGGTGATGCGGGAAGTCCTCAGAGGCTGCCAAAGCCTCAAGGGCCTGTAAAGTGGACACCAAAGCGTCATCAAGCTCCTGGGCATGATCTCGAACTGTTCTTGTGGCCACATTATCAATCAGTGTCACAGGCACATCTTCTTTAGCTTGTGGCAGCTTTCCTGTGGCAGTCTCAACACTTGCACTGGATCGTGCTTTCTTTGCTCTTTTTGGGTCATCCTCGTCAGAGCTGTTGTCCCTGAAGCCAGGTGGTGGAGCAGCAATGGCAGGAGGTGGTGGTTGCAGCTTTTCCCCTCCACCATTTGCCTCCTCCTCTTCCTCATTTCCAGGAGGTGGGAGGGCCATGAGGTCTACAGCCCCTCCATCTCGAGAGGCACACGCGCTGGAGCAATGTCTCCCTGAGCTGCCACTGCTGTTTGCGGCCGCTGAGTGACCCTCGGCCCTTAGTCTGGCTTTGCAGGAGTCACAGAAGTACCGTGAGGTTTTCTTTGATTGAACCATTGTTTGGGCCCTCACTCGAAATCCTGTGTTCTCCACAGCTGGGCTCTCTAACACCGCAGCTATTTCCTCTGTACTCTCATGTGTGGGATCTGATTTGGTACGGGGTCGACCAGGGGGCTCACGAGAGATAAAGTTCTCATTGATGTCGAGTTCTGCCTCTGGGTGCACTTGGAGCTCCTGAAATTGCTGTTGCTCTCTAAGGTGGATGTGACACAAGCCTAGATGTTGAGGTTCTGCAGGGACCATGGATCTTGAACTTCCTGACTCCCTGTGCGAACTTTCCCTCTCCTCCCCTCGCCGCCCTCCACTTTGTAATCCGGCTGCCCCAGCTCGTGGGTGGGGATGATGGGAACTTCTGTAATCTAAGGATAGAATGGTCAGAGCAGTGGAGAGTTTGAGGTGTTAAGAACTAGGGATAGAGAAGATCCAGATGGACAAGCAAAGGCAACAGCTTGTGGTCAGATGGCACATATTTATTTCAGAGATGAATGTTAAGGGCTGAAATCTGTTTGAGGTTGGAGGGTTAGATTCTGGTGTGATGTAATGATACGATGGCAAGACTCTTCTTTGATGTAGACTACAGATTGATGTAGCAGATGCCTGAAGATCTGTTCATGAGTGAACACTAAAAGTTTATGATTACAGCAAAAAGCAGACTTCATGTTGCTCTATCTTGGAGAAAGCAAAATGGCATTCCAGTCCAATGAGTTAGAATGAAGATGGGAGAAGAGACAGCAGAGGGCGCCATGAGATGGGAAAACCAGGTTGTCAAAAATGACTCCATTCAGTAAAAAAGCAATGTTCATAAATGTCCATGACTACTTGACACATAATGCAGATAATCCCTGACAGTAACTTACATAAAGCTATAATCAAGTTATTTTCCTCATTTCAAATCATAATTTACTCTTGAACTTTCAATACATTTGTTCTTCACATACATATGCACATTTAATCAATCTTTGTTTAATCCATTCACTGTATATACATATTTAAAACATTGCTTGCATAAAAGAATTTATCATATTTACCTGGCTTGGTCAGCTGAGACTGACCAAAGTTACGAACGTAGATGGTTCGTTTGGGGTCTACAAATAGCTTATAGTAGCCAGAGATGAGGCACGCAAAGTTACTGGCGTCAGGCCATTCCATGAGTAAAACCAGAGGCTGCAAGGTTGTGGTAGAGAGGGAAATGTAGAGGGATTATTTGATTATAACCTGGTCAGATAAAAGTTACAAAGGTTCAGAGATATGGTTCTCAAACTATCGGCCAAAGATGCACTCAGAAGAAAATTAGATTATATAACTGAAAGACCCTTACTGCCAAAACTACTGGGTTGTTCAAGTACGGTGATTCGTGGTTTATCAGAAATTAAATTAAGAAATTATGAAGTGCAGTGTAGTAGCTTTTCAGGTTAGAATTTTGACTCATATATTGTAAGTTTGAATATTTCCAACTTCAAACTTTTGGAGTAAAAATTACCTTGTTGCATCCTTCATGTATAGGATTTTTAGTTTGTTTATTTTTATAATGAAACAACAAATTAAAAAAGTCTAGGTTATACTGTGCTAAAATGTCTTTCAGAATGCCGGTACTTGCTGTGAAAAATTTGAGAACCATTGCTCTAAAGCAATTTTTTGTAAACTTTAGCATTAATTCTATGGAGGAAAAATTGTAACGTACATCCTCATAGGCTACTCTCTATTACCTTGGCTTCATGAATTGATACTTCAACACGAGCCACTCCTTGACTCTCTCTGTAAAGCTGGATCTTGGAAATCCTGCTGAATTCAGCCAGAACTGTTGTGAGGTTGTTTTTCAGGTCAATTACATGACTGATGCCGTGTCGAGGCCCCACCAGTAGTGTCGTGGCAGACTGTTTTTCATCCTGTAACAGAGTGCAAAAACGTTTTATTACTGGTTGTTACACATTCTATGGTTGGAACAAGTCCTTGAAATTATGGTTTATCATAACACGCCCTACAGGTGTAAACATGATAGTAAAAATGGCTAAGCACTTCATTTATATTCTGGAATGCAAATACTTGAACATATCTTACCAGTCCCACAGTGTGAAACAGTATTCCACCAAAAGGTGGGAGCTCGTTGAGTATTCGCATGTACTGCAGCTTTCCCTGGAGTGGAGGAACCTGCCAGCGTAGAGATAATTAGAAAAAGCTCATCTGTCAAAGTAAAATCCTCCTGCTTCACTTCCTAAATGCTCTGGGGGGCACTGTTGAGCCACGATTCCGGTCAATAAAATCTTATACAACTGGTAAGGTACAGCTTGCCCAAATTACTTGCTATCAAGCAATCAAACTTTATCGCGTGCAAAAAATCAGCAATGTGGTGAGAATTTATGCTAATTACAATCAAGTTTGTGTCTCCTTTGTGTTTTTCCATTTTAAATAACATTTGGCTGTTACAATTGTTTCAGCCGATCTAAAAAGTTACATTTCCCTTTTTATCGAGTCACCTTATTCCCTGACGGTGGTGGATGTTGGTATGTCTTCAGCAGCTGAGACAAGGATTTGCACACATTCTTCTCCTTCACTGTGGGAAGAAGAGTGAGTGGAAGGAAAGGCTCTAGTCCCCACTCTTTTCTGTGAGGGAGACAAGTGAGAAAATGGTCGATTTCAATACACAAAAGAGAAAATATTGTACAAGACAGAGAGGACAAAAAGGTTTTTTTTTTCATCTCATTGCAAGGCACGTTGGGGGTGAGTAACATCCTCATCAACCCCTGGCTTCTTATTGTAATTCGAAGTCTATTACAAGCACAGCGAATCTGATCTGCTGCTGTGGTTATGATAGCAGTTACTAATTACTTGCTAAGTTGAGGAGTTGGGAAAATAAATGAGGACATTTTGGGAGATGTAACTTCACAAAGCAATGCATTTTGTGTTGGATAACTACCTAAGAAAAATGGTCCTTGAATAATCAGAACTTCTAATACGTTTTAGATTCAATAATTAATCATTTATACATTGAATGAGCAAACTTTACTGTGAGTCTCATTGATGTGCTAGAGGCATTAATGGAGTTGCTTTGTGGACTTACTCAACATGTTTGAGCGAGATCTTCTGATTAGGCCTGGCAGAGGACACGGTGATGTAGATATGGAGGGCGGCCAGTCGTAACATGACGTCAGATTTCCAGTCCAAGCTAAAGCGCTCCTTGATAACGTCATTGCGACTCTGTGAGAACATAACAACACACTTCAAGCAACTCTTATAGCATAGTGGACTCGTTGTCACGTTAAACAAAGTAGTTATAGATGAAGCATCAGTCAGAAGATGAGCACACTGTGGTCGTAGAAGGACACACTTGGTCAGGAACAATATTCGGATAGGCTGGGGCCGTTTAAAGTGTCTAAAGAAAAATATATCGATTCAATGCAGGTTGGATCCTTGCTTTTATGTTTTCTATGCAAAATTCTGACTTTTCCATCTTGAATGTTGCAGCTGAAATTGCGACTCGTCAAACAAGGGAATGTTTTTTTTCCCCCAATCAGTTACTGTCCAATTTCGGTGGATCTGTGTGAACTGTCACCTTCGTCTCCTGCTGTTTGCGTACAGTCGTGGTACCCCATGTGGTTCTGCTGCTGTCGCCCGTGTGCTTCAAGGTTTGCCGCCTTTAGTCTTTATTCTGCACAGTTTGGTTGTTATTTGGCCTTTTGTTGTCTTTTTATTATTTCAAACCAGTCTGCCCATTCTTCTCTAACATCAACAGGACATTTTCATTCCCACAACTACCTAATAAAGAGGCCAGGGATTTTAAACAACTCGATATTCTCTGTTTAATCAGAGAAAAGACAGTAATAGCGTTACCCACTGCAGGTAACATGATATCTTGCCATAATCTCTAAAAAGAGTCTCATTTAAAATATGTAGCCTGTCCCTTCAATGCAGGGATCACCAACCTTTTTGAGACTGAGACCTACTTCATCGGTACTGTGTCATACGAAGGGCCTCCTCGACTTTATGTCATAAAAATCTGTTTTAAATGCCTTTGTCATTTTTAAATCTTTGTAAATACAAGTATGATTAAAAAGGAAATGCAACTAAATAAAACAGCATTTTAGATGCAGCGCACTGGAGGGCTGTGCTATGTTTTTGAACAGGCATGTGGGCACCACATCTGGTCCTGGGGGGCTACCTGGTGTCTGCGGGCACCATGTTGGTGGCCCCTGCTTTAATGAATGTGCTTGAGAATACGTGCATTTATTAAAACATGAGTACTCACAACAGAACGTGCTTAATTCTGTCTCCAACCTAATTCAAATGGTAACAAAGGTATACATAATCCAACAGCAGACTGAATAAAGGAACTTAAAAGCGTTGACTCCCTCTTGGCACATGCTACACATCAAAGAGACAACTGTCCAATAGTACAATGAGACTAAGTGCTATCTGTTTAAATCCCCCCATAATCCAGTGCTTTACCTGTATATAGAGGTACTCAAATGCAGCAGGGTCCCTTCTTAACAGATCTGCAGGGTCCTTGGGGAAGAAGCACACACGGAACAGACACTTCATCCCCTGGAAATAGGTTCTGTGCACCACCTGGGGGAACAGGACTCCATCAGTTAGATAACGGCAATATCTTTAGTTGCATAACACCAGATCATGTTGTCCTAAGTGGAAAGGCCTGATTTCCGAATGCAATGTGCACGTTTGTCTTTGCAAGGTCACAATGAGTTATTTCTGTGCTACTTTTCTAATAAATCATGCACCGAACTGTAAAAAGATGTAAAGCCATACATTAATCTGTAAAATGCGTTTATGACTGGGATTACATGGGATCATGTTACATTATATGAGTAATAGTATTGCAATTTTGTGTTTTCTTGATATCCTGCAACTCTACTTTGATCCAAACTAGTCAAATATATATATATATATATATATATATATATATATATATATATATATATATATATATATATATATATATATATATATATATATATATATATATATATATATATATATATATAGCTCTGGAACGTGAACCACAGTCAGTCTGAGCTCTTTTGCACCGCCTAACAAGTTTTCCTCCAGCTGTGTTCTTATTTAGCTCCATCCATCTTCCTATGAACTCTGAGCAGCCTTCTTGTCACTGCCTATGAAACACATCCCGCAGTATGATGCTGCCACTATAATGTTTCACTACAATGTGGGCATGTTCACCTGACCTGAACAGAATACCTTTTTCCATATGCTTGCTGTGAACCATTGCTTGCGGCAAATTTAAAACTGGACTTCTTTTTGTCTTCTACTTCACAACTTTGTGCCACGATTTAGTCAAGTTTTAATATTTCAGCTTTAAAAAAAAAAAAATTAGTTTCTTTGGGTGTTTTTCTGTTTGACCCATTCGGGTTAGCTGTATTTTGCACAACAATTATGGTGAAGTGTCCCCTATTTCTCCTGCCAATCGCTTCAGTCATATTCATTCAAACTGCTTTAACACACATCTTGAGGTTATTCCAGATTACTGCATTCTTACGTGTGTCAGCGGCTGGTTTTCCTGCAGCAGATGCAACTTCTGATTCTGGTCCAGCCCACCTGCCTCCAGCACCAAAGCAAAGTGCTCAATGTAGCGCAATGAGAGGCGGTCCTGCAGGGAGGAGATCACATCCTGAAAGGAAACAGATGGAAGCAGAATGCATTTTCAGAGATAAATCACATTTACGGCACAACAAAAATGAATTGATCCATGGAAACCATTTTCACCTGAAATCCTTCCACGTTTACTGCAATATGAGCCGCAGTTTGTCAAACTGATATCCTTTCAGGGAGCATTTACTATCTTATCTCTTTATTCTGTTCTTATGTTTTTCTTTTTCTTTTTTTTGAAAGCTTTCATTGAATTTCATTATTCTATGCCGCGAGTGGATCTATTTCAAGGAAATAATGTGTCTGCAATTGGATGTCCAAGGCAAAAGAAAAAAAAAAAAAAAAAAGAAGAGCTAATTTTGCAGATCAGTATCTGTGAATGATGCAGAGATTTTCTCAGAGAGTACTATCTAAAAGACAATTCAGTGCTTATCATATCTGGGGAGGAATTGCCTGAGGTATCTGAGAGAAAACTCAGTGCTTATCATATCTGGGTACGGGCTTTGCCTGAGGATAGAGTTTCCGCTGGTTTTTGTGCTTGCCTTATTTAAGTAAAATGGAACGTGAAAATGATTCTATAATTGTAATATGTCACTGTAATTTGGCTGAGAATGTCAACATGGAACCTCATTCAGAGCAAAAGAGAACTTGCATTAGAACATCTGAGGTCCCTTTGAACAGTATTGAGAAGTGTCGTTTGTCTTAAATAATGCTACATAAAGACACACGATCAAATGAAGGTCTCGCAAGTAGTCAGGTCAGTCAGAGGGGCATACAACTGGTTCGCCTGCTGTGTCACTGATTCAGTCTGTGGCAGAGCAGTATTGATCTTGGCTTTTCTTATTATGCTGAAATTCCATTTAATTAGACTGACAGGAGAGCACATCATTCATCTTTCCTTAAAAGTCCCCCTGTGTTTCTCTCTCCCACTCGTTATGAAGCACGGGGAGGGATTTGTGAAATCTAATAGAGCACATTTAATAAGCCTAATACAAGATGTCAAGCTCATCTTAGAGGCTGAAACAGAAATAAATACAACCTCTGGCTCACTAAATTAATTTTCTAGTTTACAACCTTGATGGCAACATTTGTATTTTATGCTGCAGAAACTGAGAGGAGGAAGGAAGTTGTGATTTTGCTGCATTTTCTCAAAGCAGTGAGACAGTTTGTATTAGGCAGGAGTCCTGTGAGTGACAAGCAAAAAATTCTCTGTATTGCATTTATTTTTACATCATGCTTTCAAGCTGAAAAAACAAATACTGAAGAATTTTATTTCACAGTACTGGACTTCTTCGCAGGTTTATTTATGACATAAAAACGCTTTCATTAAATTATGGTATTAGGCTGCTTAGCAAGACCACAGTTATGGATTTTTTTTTGTCAGAATGAGTGATGGCGCTGGCGGCTGTAAATGAAACTTTGATATATTAATACTAGATAATTTATTTATACTTGATAAATTTCTTAATTCTTCATATTTTTGTTACTTTATAAATAAAACTTATCTTGATTTTCAACCATAAAACTGCCTCATGAGTTTGACTTTTCTAAAGCTAAATACGTAGTCATTATCATCAGCTTTGAAGTTATTTTGTTCTGCCCCTTGTGTAGCACAGGATAGATACAAATGAAACTTATTGCAGCCACTCTATTCAATACATGAGAAAGGCCAGTGATGGTTCTTGTATGGAAAGCGTGCCGTGTGAGCATCTCTAAATGGATGCGCTCCACATCTCTGAGGTTGGAAGGCCTTCTTGGAATCACCATAATATTTAGCTCCCTCCACAGATTCATACTGCACAGCCGGACTCTGACAAAATGCCCGTTGCAAAGAGCACATTGGTGAAATTAAAAGATTAGGGATACCCAGACACCCCACTCCCCAGCGATATCCTTCAGCTTATTCTGGGGGACCCTTAGGCATTCCCAGACCAGACTGAAAATATAGTCCCTTCAGCGAGTTCTGGGTCTTCCCCTGGGTCTCCTCCCAGTGGGACGCCTAGAAAACCTCCAAAGGGAGGGCCTCCTGATCAGCTGTCCAAACCACCTCCACTGGTCCAAATATGTCCGATTTTAAACTTTTAAAGTTTGCCTAATGCAATCTTGACTTCCTCAAAAAAAAATCATCAAAATAATAATTTTATTAAGCACTAAATCAAAAGCTACGTGTCCAAAATCATGATTAGTGCATTTGGTCACCTTTGGTGTACAGCAGCATATTTTTACAGTACATGAACACCACAGAGGAACACTCGTTCATAATGACTGATATTGCAAATAAGCAAGAGGCAATCTTTTCAATTTGGAACTTATAATATATATGCATGTATTCTTTTGCCTTGTGGCAGCTCCCTTTTGTGTGCCACTCTGTGCAGGCAGCCATATAAGCCGTTTCAGAAACTATCACAAAGAGAGTCAATGAAGAAAGTGAACTAAAGCAGTGGAATTGACATGAAACCCTCACTGCAATCTGCAAGAGATCATTACATACACATAGCATCATTTGAAGCATTGCTATTATAAAACTATTGATCAAAGCTACTTGAAATTCATTGTCACAGCGACGCTGGAGTTCAGCACCTTTTATACGTACCCTCACAGTGGTGCGGCTGTCGAACGTAAATGACTTAATCTGTCCGTTCTCCAAGAACACCTTTAACACATTAGGTATGAGCAGTAAGGAGTCGTCCTTAAGCATTGTCTGAAAGAGATAGAAGGAAAGAAATTAGTTGTTCAGATTGAAGAAGACTGAGGTGATACATTAACAAGGTGATTGTGCATGAGCACCATCAAATGTCACGGTTGGTCTGCATCAGATGAAGCAAATCGACAGAGAGAAAAGGAGCTAAGATGGCTCAAGTGAACAACAAAAAGATCCTTTAAATTACTCCGTGTCAGTCTGAGTGGTGGCAAAGCTGTGCCTTAAGATGGCCACCCTATGCATTGTATTGTGATCAAAGGAGGGATTATTCATTTTCTCTGGCCTGCCCATTCAATATTTATGCCATGCAAAGAAAATTGGATGGAGGGGATTCATAAATGAGAGGCTAAATTCAGGCTTGCTGCTTTTACTCAGGGCGCTCTGAGAGAGAGAAAAAAAGTTTGATATGCAGTTAAGTTTTTCCTAACTTGGATAAGATGAAAAACGAACTCTCCTCTAACTGTCAACTTATTTTTTTTCTCCTTTTTTCTTCATGCCCATGGATTACTGAGAAAATGACTCAGTTCTCATAACGCAGTTACATTTGTGATCAGAAGAAAACCAGGTGTCCTGAGGTAATGAGAAAAAGCGGAGAGTCTTCATGTGACATGCAAGAGAAAGTCTTACAGCCAGAATGAAAGCCTTAACAAGTCTTCGCAAAGATCACATAATTTCTCTTAACATACCCTCTATTTCTTATTTCCTATTATGTTCTTTCATTTTCAAAGCGAGATCTGGGAGAGAACTGGGCAGATCTTGCTCATCCAAGAACGGTTTGTATCAAAAGAACATGTGTTGAAAAAAAATTCCAAACCTGTGTGCATAGCAGACACAGATCCTTTGAGAACTTAAGAATGAACTGATGGTATTTATTACAGCAAAGGTGCAGTAAAGAAAACACTACAAACAGCTCCATCACTTCCCTTTATAAACCAAAGCATTTTGCTTGAGGAAGTGAGAAGGAAGTTGGATCCATATGTTCCTTTTTAGAGACAACTGTGTTAACCACCATATTTACTTGATTCACATGTTAATTACCAACAGCACTGTCAGGCTAGAGCAGATGTTCAAATCAGGTATGATGAAAAGTTGAGCAGAAGTAATTCCTTGAAAGTCTATTGTTGCATTTTTTGATAAAGAATCGTGACTATGTGGGTGTGATGAGCAATACTGCTGTCTTTGTTCTTCCATCACTTTCAACTATTTAAAAAAAAACTAAAATAATTTATCCTTACATATTTGATCTTTTGTCAAATTGCTGACACTGGATATCTTTGTGGACTTTGCAACATTACTATTATTTATAGATCATGTTTCCTTGATCCTAGTATTAATTATGCAGGAGCCACCGTGGAGCATCTGATTAAAATGCAGACATGATGAACCGGTCCAGAGTTTTATTGAAGTTATGAAATTGTGGTTTCTATAAGTAAACAGAATATAACAGTGCCTCTTAGATACATATGCATTGTGACTGCAACATTAACAGCAAAATATGGCTAATCATATAAGAACCACATGGGCAATGGCTAAATAGACACTACTACAAATATATTCTACGCCGTAAAGTAAACATATTATCCAATTACAAGCTTCATCTCCGTTTTACATGGCAGGAAAGGGTTAAAGTCTCTGTTTACACGGCAGGAAAGGGTTAACAACTCCGTTGTTTACTTAATTGCGGCGCTCGCGGTGCTCGCGGTAAGCGCGTTACACGCTATAAACGCAATCTTCGGCAACATACGTGGATATTCATGCCGCTATTCCACAAACTCGCATTAACAGCTTAACGCAAAACAAGAAATGCTAAACTTACGGTTTATGAACGCACAACAGCATCCGAAAGGCACGATAACTCCACAGCACGCAAGGTATCCTTCCGTCTCTCCGTCCACTGGTTCATGCGCATGCGCCCTCGGACTCGCACCCCCAGTTAACTCCACAGGTGTAGCCACGAGGGTTGCACGCACAGAAGCATAGACAGTCAGCAAAAAGTCTACCTGGTCATGTGAAAGTCTCTAGTCCTTCACAACAGCCGCCCCCAAACTGGTCACTCATCCAGTTTGTCCTCTGAAGGACGTGACAGAACGGGGCGGGATTCCATGTCTGGGACGGCGGGCAATGGGATGAGTCGGGCCACTGGCCTTATGTAGCACCTGTCCTGGACGTTGACTTCCACTGTCCGGATGCGACCATCGGTTCCGGGAAGTACTTTGGTGATCCGGCCCACCGGCCAGAGGGCTCTGGGCAGCAGGGGGTCTATCACCATGACAATGTCTCCAGGCTGATGAGCTGGCGTATCTTTGTTCCACTTAGCCCGGGTCTGGAGTGTTGGAAGGTAGTGGCGAATGAAGTATTTCCAGAACTGATCAGCGAGGATTTGTGAGTGCTTCCATCTTTTCCTACTTAGGAGCTCTGATTCCTCGTAAACGGCTTGAGGCAGGGACGGATCCAGCCGCCCCATCAGTAACAAGTTTGGGGTTACAGGGTCTGCGTCAGCCACATCACTAGACACATATCCAAGTGGCTTTGAATTTAGGATTCCCTCCACTTCGATTAAGACGGTACGCAATACCTCTTCTGGTATGGCGTGTGGTTGTACAGTGGCGTACAGAGCAGCTTTAACTGACCTTATTTCTCTCTCCCAAATGCCACCAAAGTGAGGTGCACTAGGGGGGTTGAACTTAAAGCTGATCTGGTGCTGTGATAACTGATCTTTCAGATCGGGATGCAATGCTTGGAAGGCTTTGCGGAGCTCTCGATCTCCGCCCTTGAAATTTGTGCCCTGATCTGATAAAATTTCTGAAGGCTTCCCTCTTCTGGCGATGAATCGACGTAAGGCCATCAGAAATGCGTCAGCGTCCAGGCTTGTCAGAACATCAATGTGAACTGCCTTCGTTGTCAAGCACTTGAAGAGTATCCCCCACCTTTTCTCGGAGCGCCGTCCAACTTTGATTATGAACGGCCCGAAGCAGTCGACTCCTGTAGAGTAAAAAGGAGGCTTAAACAGGCGAAGTCTGACTTCAGGGAGGTCTGACATGAGGGGTACTTTGGGCTGAGCTCTCCACCGCTTGCATTCTGGACAAAACTGCTGATGCCGTTTAACCGCCTCTCGGCCGTGTAATATCCAGAAACGCCTCCTAAGTTCGGCAAATAGGCGCTCTGTACCCGGGTGCCTTAGGTCTTCATCCACGTCATGCACTATAAGTTTTGTGATCTTATGTGCTGGATCTAGCACCACTGGATGGACTATGTCTGGTTCCAGGTTTTGACTGCGGCGAAGACGGCCTCCAACTCTTATTAGTCCAGTAGCCTGTTCCAACTCTGGAGCAAGTGTGAGCAACCTACTGGTAGATGTCAAGGGTTTACCAGCAGATAGGAGGGCGTACTCTTCTCCAAAGCTGTCCTGCTGCGATCGTTGGAGAATTTCCCTTTCTATTTTCTTATAGTCTTCTGCTGTTGGACTGCTTGGACCTGCGGCCGCCCCGTGTCGAGAAAGTGTAACTGCATGGACTAGATCTCGGAATGAGGAGAACTGGTCTAAGTCAGGGAGGGCTGGAGGCGCAGTGGTGGTGACCAGGCTACAGAACATCATTCTTCGTGTCTCTGTTTCGTCGTCTGTTACAGACAATGAAGGCTTTGTGGGCCAAGACTCAGGTGACTGTGCCAGGAATGATGGTCCATCCTTCCATCTGCCATCCTCCGCTATTTCCGTTAAAGTCTTGCCACGAGTGATGTCATCTGCAGGGTTATTACTGGAGTCGACATAGCGCCAAGAACATTCACTAGTCAGTTCTTGAATCTCAGCCACTCGTGTACCAACGAAAACTTTAAACCTGCAAGACTCTGACTGGATCCAAGTCAGGACTGTTGTGGAGTCTGACCAGAGGTTAATATCATGTAGAGGCAAGGTGAGCTCCCTTCGTAGAAGAGTGGCTACTTGGGCTCCTGTCAGCGCTGCACAAAGCTCCAAACGTGGCATGGACTGCTGCTTCTTAGGAGCCACTCTAGAACGTGCAGTGAGGAATGACACCTCGACATGTCCATCTTGACCCTCAGTGCGTAGGTAAGCAGCAGCACCATAGGCACGCTCGGAGGCATCGCAGAATATGTGAACTGTTCTGGTGCAAGCCTCTATGTCCATCTGAGGACTTACGTAGCAACGGGGCAAGGTAATCTGAGGTAGTCGCTGTAACTCATCCTGCCACTCAGTCCACATCAGCATGGCGTCTTTGGGCAGAGCTGGGTCATCCCAGTCCCTTGTTTTGCTCCACAGGGACTGGACCAAGACTTTGGCTCTTGTGGTGAAGGGGACAATGAATCCCAGCGGGTCGTAAAGGCTAGCTAAAACCCGATAGATGTGTCTCATTGTTGGTACTTCCTGGTTCAATAGACGACATTTGTAGCCGAGGGTGTCAGATTGGCAGAACCATCGTAATCCCAAAGTTAACTCCTGAGGATCAGTCTCAGTGGCATTCAACCACAACTCGTTGCTTTCTGATCTTAGGTCCTTGGGAAGGTGATTGATGGTCTCAGGAGTGTTACTTGCCCACTGACGCAGCTGAAATCCTCCCTCTGATAGGAGGGACTGCAGTTTGTCCACCAGTGACTTTGCTTCGTCCACAGTTTGCACGCTTCGGAGACAGTTGTCAACGTAGAAACATTTTTCAACAGCTAAACGGACATCTTCCTCAGGCTGGCTGTGGTCGCTAACATGTTTCAACAGTGCGAATGTGGCGCAGCACGGGCTACATGTTGTCCCAAATGGAAGAACCTGCCATTCGTAGATGCTAATGGGGGTGTCTTTCTGTAAGTCCCTCCACAGGAAACGGAGCAATGCTTTGTCTTGGGGCAGTAACCTCACCTGATGGAACATTCCTTTTATCTCGCTACTGATAGCGATGGAATGCTCACGAAATCTCAGGAGAACACCAAGCAGGCTAGAAGTCAAGGTTGGGCCAGGGAGAAGCAGGTTATTCAAATTAGCTCCATTATGCACAAAGGAGCAATTAAATACAATGCGGTTCTTCCCATTGTGAGATACCATATGGTGAGGGATGAACCATGACTCACCATCACTGCTCAGCTCTTCTTCCTTGACTTCCACGATGTACCCTGCTCGTTCCAGCTTCTCTATTTCCTCGCGGTATGCAGTCGCCCGTTCTGGGTCCTTTGCCAAGCGACGCTCAATGTTGCGCAGTAGGGGAAGAACTACCTCCTTATGAACTTGCAGCTTGGGCATATTGTTAACTCTCAGCAGCGGTGTGGCATAGCGCTGTGTCCCTTCCACATCTACGCGCACAGTTTTCTGCTCCAGCATGGCCATGGCTTCCTTATCCTGACGTGACCGAGTTACAAGCTTCTCGCTCCTGTATGGTAGAACGTCTAATTGCCAAAGCCTTTCAACATTCTGGAACAGCTCAGTGGAGGGTGAAACGGTGGACACGTGGAAACACTGGCTTGACTGTAGCTGCTGCTGAACTAACCTGGTTGGCCCTTGCAGTGTCCATCCGAGCTTGGTCTTCACTGCAGCTGGTCCACCTGAGGGACCAAGTCGCACAGGCTCAATGGGTGTGATTAGCTCGGGGTAGTCTGAACCAATCAGGATGACTGGGTGGACACTGTTGAGGTCTCTGAGAGGCAGCCCTCGGAGGTGTTTGTACTTCTGCTGCAGCGCCTTCACAGGGTAAGTATGGTCTGCTAGGCCTAATGGCTCTGCCGTGAAGGCTCCACTTATCCGAAAAACTTTGTTTGGCTGGCCTACAGGGGATATGGTGAATGATACAGAATGGCCCTGTATTACTTTCACCTCCTGGCGCACGGTTCTCAGAGCTAGGCCTTCTGGTTTGCCGCGAAGCTTCAGTGTTTGTGCAGCTGTAGCCAGTAGAATCGTGCGCTCAGAGCCATCGTCCAATATGGCGTATGCCTCCATGCTTTCCCTTCCATTGCGCAGGATGACTTTGCTCACCTTCAGCATCACTGGACTGCCACCTGATCGTCTATCGAGGTAGAACACATCACTTGGCTTAGTGACTGTGTTGCTGCTCTCATCAGAGGGTACCCTGACATTGACGTCATGCAAGATTTCCAGATGCCTCCCTTTACACTTCTTGCAGGTGGTCTTGAGGCGACACTGAGAGGCCTGATGAGCACGCCCACATCGCCAGCACTTCCTGTTTGCCGTTATCCAGCTCTTCTTCTGTTCAGTGGTTAGCTGGCTGAAGTTGGAGCATTGACTCAGATAATGTTGATCATTCGAACAGTAAGAGCAATAGGCCTGTCTATCACTTTGCTTGTTGCTGAGTGTCGGGGGTTTCTCACTCACAGCTGTGCTGACTTGCTGTTCAGATCCATGAAAAACGCTGGTGGTACGGGTGGACTTTGGTTCCCTACGCTTCCCCTTCTTGGAATCGTCAGCAGCCCCAATCACACTGATCGTCTCGAACACAGTCTCCTGCATTTTCAGCTCAAAATCTAACCACTCAGCGAAATGGTGCAAGGTGGGGATGCGGATGTTTTTAGGGTACAAGTAACGCTTGAACTGCGCTCTCAGGTCTTGTGGCAGCTTCAGCAGCAATCTCGTCACATGAGACCCACATTGCATCTCAATCTGCCCACTCTCACCTAATTGGTCCAGCATCCCATGTAAAGCCCGGACACGAAGTGCAAACCTCTTAAACGCACCAGTGTCGTTAGCGCGGATATTGGCAGCATCCATCATTTCAGCGATATGTCGCAGGGCTAATTGGTGAGGCTGTCCATAATGGTCAGTTAGGGATGCCATAGTGTCTGAATATGGCCTCTTGGAGCTGGTATAAGAATCTGCAATTAGCAGAGCTTCTTCAAATCTCAAATGATCCACTAATATTTGATATTTAAATCGCTCTGTTGCATCATCCGGCAATAGGTTATCAAGCGCTGTCTTGAGCCTATTAAACTCTCTGGGGTCAGGTTTCGTGAAATGGGGGATCTTCGGCTTCGGTCCACGGTATACACGCTCTTGCTGGTGGTGTCTGGGGTGCTGGGCTTGAACTGAAGGCATAGGCCGTCCTCTATCTGATGGCGCATTACTGACTGAATCCCATTCAGAACCTGGGTTTGGCTCATAGTACTCTGGTGTGACAGGTCTTCGGCGCTGTGGTAGCTCTCCCATCCTCTGCATGCACTCTGTAAGCCCATCCACCGCATTACTGTAGTTTCTTGAGGGGTGTGAGCGTTGCTCAGGCCCAACAACTGGATGTGGTGGCAGAGGGGGGAAGTATTGCTCCTCTTTAAGGGCGCCATCTTGTGCACCAGCGTACTGCAACTGTAAAGGTGGTGGCGGCCATTTTAAGCTTATATCTCTTATGAATGGTTGAGGGGGGGCAGAGTGGTCCTCAGCAGGCGGGGGAGGAGGAGGAGGCAATGTGTCGTATAGTTGAAGGTGAGTGGAATTATCCACCGTAGGTGGAGGAGGAGGAGGAGGTGGAGGCAATGTTTCGGGTTCTGATGCTCTGGTGTTTATTTGTTGCTGCATCTGAATGACCGTTCGATGTAGCTTCTGATTATCCTCTTGAAGTTGTCTTAGTACATCCAAAATGGCAGATGTAGCCTCTGGAGCTGCAGAAGCAGGGTAAACTGGAGTGCTCTGGTACAGTGGTCTAAATAGTCCAGGCCGGCTTGGGCTGGTCGCACCGGCATAATCAGACTGCTGTGTGGGTAAGTAGAGAGCAAGAGGGTCCGTCTCGGCAGCCCTCTCCGCGCCTCTGTCTGGGACTCCAGCTACTCGAGGGGACCGTAAATAATTTGGATACTCAACATCATAGTCGTTGAACCACACTGGTGGCCTTCTCTCACGCCTTGGCCTAACATCTGCTGGATGGCTGGGTTGATCGGTGTACATCATGAATTAATTCCACGGCAACTTCTCCTCCCGGGTTTCGGCACCATATGTTTCCTTGATCCTAGTATTAATTATGCAGGAGCCACCGTGGAGCATCTGATTAAAATGCAGACATGATGAACCGGTCCAGAGTTTTATTGAAGTTATGAAATTGTGGTTTCTATAAGTAAACAGAATATAACAGTGCCTCTTAGATACATATGCATTGTGACTGCAACATTAACAGCAAAATATGGCTAATCATATAAGAACCACATGGGCAATGGCTAAATAGACACTACTACAAATATATTCTACGCCGTAAAGTAAACATATTATCCAATTACAAGCTTCATCTCCGTTTTACATGGCAGGAAAGGGTTAAAGTCTCTGTTTACACGGCAGGAAAGGGTTAACAACTCCGTTGTTTACTTAATTGCGGCGCTCGCGGTGCTCGCGGTAAGCGCGTTACACGCTATAAACGCAATCTTCGGCAACATACGTGGATATTCATGCCGCTATTCCACAAACTCGCATTAACAGCTTAACGCAAAACAAGAAATGCTAAACTTACGGTTTATGAACGCACAACAGCATCCGAAAGGCACGATAACTCCACAGCACGCAAGGTATCCTTCCGTCTCTCCGTCCACTGGTTCATGCGCATGCGCCCTCGGACTCGCACCCCCAGTTAACTCCACAGGTGTAGCCACGAGGGTTGCACGCACAGAAGCATAGACAGTCAGCAAAAAGTCTACCTGGTCATGTGAAAGTCTCTAGTCCTTCACAACAGATCATGACTGCAAATTAGTCTGGTTAGAAGGTGTGAGCTGTCCCCTGTGCAAAGGCGAACCATGGTGAATGAATATGATGCAGCTGCTGTCAACCTGATTCCTATCTTGGCATCTATTTTCTCATAATGAACACTATATTTTTGTTGACCTAAAGTTGAAGCACATTTTGCTTTCCGAAGTGGCACCTGCTCAGAAATCAAAGACAGGTAAATAGAAGAAGACTGATGATGAAAAGCAAGCTGAAAAGAAATAATTAGACCAAACTGAAACAAGGGTAAACATCAGAGCAGCATGGCAGGCTCCACTGTAGGGGAGGAGCTGTGGAGGGAGAGCTGCAGTGCAGCAGAGAGCAAGGAGGAGCTAGGGACCTGAAAAGTGTGCTTGTTCAAATTCTCAGGCTAAGTCCATGCTTTCTCAAAATTCTCTGCTGCTGCTTTAAGGATCAACTAAGAATATATGAATGAAAGCTAAATGCGCTGTGTCTGCCCCTAAGTGGACGGTTATTTCAAGGTCAGGCTGCCTAGTTGTTCCAAATATTCAGCATGCATGGCTAAGTTATTCTTCATCAGCACAGAGAAAGCACTGGCATAGCTTAATATAACAATATTTAATTTTATTATGGGATCATTGCTAATAATATACAGTATTTATGGCTGCATTATTTTATGATCATGTGCTAATTTTTATATGTTTTTTGACATGTACAAAAATATTTTTACCAGCCTGGTTTAGTTGGCGGTCAAGTTGGTTGTGCTGGAGCTTTATGTACTGAAGATAGCCTGTCTTACTGCACGCTGGAAATTCACAGATTCACAATAGTGTGATAGGAATGTCCAGGCCATAGAGCAATAATACTGAAAGAGTTTAAGTGGACGACAAGTGGGATTTTTGTCCTGGTTCTTAAAGGAGCAATAAGTGATATTTCACCACTAGGTGGTATTTAAGCACGGTCTGTAGACCGAATCAACATGTATCACAAGCCACGCCTCTCTTCGTTTTTAACACCCCAGTTGCAACCTGGCCCCTCCTTTATCTTCTCACCCGTCGCCACCTATGCACATATTTGTAAAAGACAAAAACATAGCAAAACAGCATCACCTTTCGGAGAAACATTTCTAGTGAAGAAGTAAGTAACTCATAACTTTATAATGCTGTTAGCAAGATAACATTTTGATCTGCTGGGGGTGCTCTCTGTCATGTTGTTTCAATGCTGTGCTGCTCTAATGGTGGCATTTTAGGGCAGGGAGGGGCTAAGCCCTGAGTGGCAGCTGTTCACATGCACGTACGCTGTGTATACAAGAGCCTGGAGAACAACACAGAGCAATGCAGTGTGACGTCATACTATAGTCCATCTGAAATATTACCTTTAGTTCTTTACATCAACATTTTTTAGTTCTTTCTATCTAAAATAATGAATGTTCTCTTATTGTTCCTTCAAAGATATTTCACTTCTCATAAACATGGCATGAACTCTCAGCCATCAGAACTCTGCAGCAATGAGGCAAATAAAGAGAAAGATGAATACGAATGCAGGAAACACAATATGTTTTTTTTTTCCAGGCACAATATCCCACTACATTATAAACCTAACAACCCACTTAGACAGAGGCTGGTTCACCACTGGGATAAAACACCCAAACACATACAGTCCAGTGCAGAGAGGAAGGTACATGATTTACAGAAAAGGAGGAAAGAAAGAAGCCATCTGCGTTTCAAATAAAAAAATCAATAGCAATCATATATTCCTTCTTTCTAACACCTGAAGTGCAGCCTTGACTCGCCTCCCCAGGTGGTTTCACAACCATTCACACTTTGAAACATGTAACTAAAACAGCTCATATTGGTGTCGTTAGGAAGCATTCTACAAGTGCCAAGCCAAGGTTTCAGCGAGTTCCTGTAAGGTAAATTCAAAACCTTTTGAAAGACCATTATGAATTACATTTTACAACTATAGAACTTGTACATAATAAGCAAGCTGACAGAATAACTTGCTTAACGACGGTAATTTATTATATTTACCTTATTCCAAAGTTTAGGCAATTTATCCCATGAAGGTGGAGTTTTTTTTAGGTTTGGTGTTTGGCTTGAGTTCTTTTCCACCTATACGTAAGTTAAACACTATCAAACACATAAATTAAGTTTCATAACAGTTATTATTTATGGATTTTAGTCAACCACTGAAATCCTTAATTTATATCCACACCTTGTTAAACAGTGTTTTTCTTTAATCATAAATGACAAAAGAAAACGTTTAGATTTATTTTTGTCATAAACTATAAAAAGACAGTTTGTGGAGAAGACATTTTAAATAGTTCACAGTTGACTTGTATCAGGGTATAATGAAGCCCAAACTCCTCCGCTAGAACTACAGCATATGGAATGAGTACATGCCATAAAAAGCCAATAGGACAAGCAATTTAAGATCCAACTAAACTTAATTTAAATCCTAGGGTGGGAGATTAGGCTCATTAAAGACTTTTCCAGGTGTACAACTGAGATGATTAAATGTGAGACTTTTTAATCCAACTACTAATACTAAGACCTTATAGAAACTACCCAAAGAAGTCTCAGGCCTAGTCCACGCGTAGCAGAGTTAAAAAAACAAAAACAAACGTATATCCCCCTACACCTTTTTTAAAAGTAATACAACACACACGCCGCAAAACTAAACTTAGCCAATCAGAATCCTTCAAAACAACCACAACTTCCTGTTGGGGATGAATCATGGTGCCGGAAGGTTCGCTCTTGTAAAAAAATCCAAACAAGAAGTGTCTGAAGCAATTTAAAAATCAGCACCTCTCTGACAAAATTCATTGTTACCATATGTCCAAAATTCATTGTTACCATATGTCCAAGTGTATAAACAATTGTCGCACATGGGTGACGCAGCGTAGCAATATTTGTCGCAGACCGCGATGCGGCGCACAATAATATCAGTCTTTTCATGTATACACGCGGGCTCTAAAGCGGAGCGTTTCTAAATCTCCACTTTGGCCAGAGTTTTGAAGATCATTCATTTTAAGGGGTGTATAATGCCATTTATGTGTGGCTGAAAGGCATAACAGCATAAAAATGTCTTGTTTTTCCCAGATATCCTGCTACATGTGGACCAGGCCACAGCCAGGATGTGTGGCCACTTGTCCTTACTGCCCCTAATATCTCAATCCTTTCGTCTGCAACTTTAAAGGCAGGAACTCCTAAGCCATGATCAGAACTGAAGACTTTTGGATGATAGGTGAAACATCCAGTTGCTTTCTATTTAAGTGCTTTGGATTGTCATGTCCTTCATGATTGAGAATCTACGCCATTTTTTTTTTTTGGTTGTTTTGAAACCACTATGAAAAGAGTCACAAGTTGCACTTGAGAGAAGCCAAATCTGTCAAAAAAAGCAATTTATTTAGTGTCAAATAGGTTGAGCAACCTTCCCGTCTCTACAACATGCACTCAACTAAAGTAGAGGTAGGCGAGAGAGCTGGATTTGTTCTTTTTGTGTCTCCAGCCAAAAAAACACAAATAAAAATAAATAAATAAATAAACGCATGGGAGAAAGGGGAAGAAAGGGTTTAACAGCATTCATTTTAATGCAGGTTGAACTTACTGAGTCCGGGTCGCTGATCGACACTTGCTCTGAAAAGCGCACTTTAGGAGGGTTGGTTCGCAGGCGGGCCTTTTTGGCTGCACTTATGAAGGCAGACTTAGGAGACTGGGGACATAAGGAGAAAGATGGTGACTCTGTGAAGCATTGCTGATTGATGGAAGACCTGCGAATGAGTCATAAGTTGTACTAAAAAGACGCGCGCGAAGGAACTGCCTATAAATTGGGAGCAAAGTTACAGCTGCAGGGTTTAAGTGGAAACTTCATCAGCAAAAAAGTCTCATTATTTAAGATTTGTCTCACCCTTGGAATTTTATGTATGCATATCATAACTCTAGCCTCCAAATGGCGTTATATTTTATTTTTTATGTGTGCATTTTATCTTCTTACAGCAAACAACATTAAGTCTTCTGCAGGTTCTCGGCAAGATGAATTGTACATTGCTGTTGTTTCTCTAAGGAATGATGCATCCACATGAAAAAAGAAAACCCTCTTGTTTATTAAAGTCTCATGTGGCTTTTTATGTGCCCACTTGGAGTTGGTGTGCGGGGTTACCAAGAAAAGAAATCACCCCAGTGTACGAAGCAAGGTCATGAATACTAATGTATGTCCTCACTCTATTAGTGTGCACCACTGGAACAGAGCACCGCACGTTGTTTATCCGTACGATTCAAAGTGAAACGGAAAAGTGTGCTGTGACTGATGAGGACTGGGAGGATTCTTGAGGGAGGAGAGGATGAAAGCGAGTGTGAGCGTCCCATTGTACTACCTGATGGGGCTGCAGCACAGTAAGAGCTATGGTGTCTTTGCAGCGTCTGTGGAGAGAGAGCAGATAGTGGAGGGGGTTAGATAATGCCACACAGAGCACAGCACTCAAAGAACAGTTTTTTCTCCTGCTGGTTTATTGCCGTTCTCTGGCTCCAAAATGACTCAGTCATCCACAGGTTTGTTGTTGATGCTGTAAGAAACAGTTTGTTCTTTTTAGTCCATCCTCTTTTACCCACGTCTCTTGATTTTTTTTCCTTTGTTCCCATTTGCTATTGCTGCTGGTCCCATGACCCTAAGACCGTCTTTCTCCTCCCGCCCTCCCTCCCTCCCTCCCTCCCTCCTGGGACAGTAAAGGATGTTACCTTACAAGGTCTATGACTCTCTCTCGGGGCACGTCGCTCACCGTCTCTTCGTTTATGGCCAAGATCTGGTCTCCAGGGAGAAGCTTTCCGAAGGAGGGGCCGTCTGGAGACAAAACACGTACAGTAAAAAATTATACCCTCATCCGATGCAGATCCTCCCGTTGTTGTCCGTTTTCTCTTTTTTTATTCCAAACATACACGGATACTAACCGTCAGAGACGGAGCGAACGATGACAGGCCTCTGGCTGCCTGCTATGAAGCCGAAGCCTTGAGTCGGGTGGCGCTTGATGATAACCTGTCGAACTGAGGGAGGACTTAGGGTGCCACTGTCCATACCATCTTGGCTCTCCTCTAACATGTCAGTGCTGTAGAGTAAATGCAGATTCAGAAATTCAGTGTCATTTTAAGTGTAATTAACTATAGACAAATATTGAACTTTTTCACGTTGTTACTTTACAGTGACAAACTTCAACATATTTTTTTTGGGATTTCATGTGTAAACCCCCCCCCCCGAAAAAAGTATGGCATTCAACCCTCTTGAGTCAATACTTTATACAACCACCTTTCACTGCAAACACAGCTGCCAGTCTTTTGGGCTATGTCCTCACCAGGTTTTAACATAAAATGGTGGCATGGGGTTAGTTTGGAGTTGATATAGCAATCCCAAGATTTTTGTTATGGGAACCGAAAATACACCGTTGTATATTAGTAATGGGTTAATTTTAATTTCAAACATAAAGATTGCTCAACACAGTCATTAATTAACTTAATTAATGTAATTAACTTAATTAATGACTGTGTTGAGCAGTCCTTATATATTTTTTTTATACCTTAGACAAATCTTGCGGTATCATGTGAGGAAGGTTAAGGTAAATCAGTAAAGCGGCAAACCTGTAAGGTAACAGTGAGTTTGACAATGGAGAAGTTTCTTGTTCGGCCAACAACTCCTGTCTGTCATATAGCAACTGCTAAGCTACCTCAATGAAAAAATTCTGCCGCCGCCAATGATGGGTAGATCTCAGGTGATGAGTAGTTGAGGCTACTAATGTTTTTGCGCTGGATGAAGAAGTTGAACGCAGGTGGAAGTTACATTTCTTTTAAAATTTTATTTAAAAATAAATTTACTTTTTCTAAATAAAATGTCCCATAAACTGCAGCTAAAATGCGAAATCAGTCAAGTTGCTGAGAGACTTACAGGACGGCATTGGAAGTTGTGCCTTCACCGTACCTGATCTAAACCTGTCCACTGTAGCTCTGGCTGTATGTTTAGGGTTGTGGTCTTGCTGGATGGTGAACCTTTGCTTTCTGTGTCTCATACATGACAAACTGCATACCGGCCTTTTTTTTAAGTCTCCTTTCAGCAATGAGTTTTTGCCACACTTCCAAAAGTTGTCCTATCACCATATCCTTCCATATTCTATATTGTTTGTGACTTAAATCCGCTTTGAGCTTCTCTGCGGCTTTATCTCTGACCTGTCTGCTCTGTTCCTTGGTCTGAAATTATGCTAATTCTTCTTTATCAAATCTCCGAGGCCTTTAAAGAACAGCTGTATTTATGCTGAGATTAAATTACACACACGTTGACTTTTTTTTAATAACTGGGCGACTTCTGAAAGCAGATGGTTCCAAAGGATTTATTCCGTTATATTACAGTCAAATCCTTTCAGGGTTTTACTTGTCGTCCTTTTCAAACCATTTTTCACTGCTATTATTTATTCTTGTTCATTTATGAATGCATTGCAGGTATGAAAACTAACTCTATTGACAAGGTAGAAAGCAATCTCAGCTTCTGAGAATGCTTTGTTTTGGACATAAATTCCCAATAAAATCCAGCAAAGCCTTTGGTTGTGAAATGACAAAAGTGAAAAAGTTCAGGAAGCATGACTGTTTTTTTGCGAGGCACCTTTCACTTGTGTTTGTGTGTCCATCCTGGACCTTTGCCATTCCCTGAGAGGAGGGAGCAACATGGGACGGGGCTGCGCTGCAAAGGCCGCTCTCTGTGTCGCAATCATTCACCTGTTCAACAAAAGGTAAGCAAGCAGAAATAAAAGAAAGAAGGTGAGACTGGATCTGTTTCCCCCCCGAATGTCGAAGTTTAGCTTTTTCTGCAAAAAAAATTAACTGAAGCACAATAAAAACAGAGTCGAGTATGTTGAAAAATATTTGCCAGAGGCGTTTGGCAGCAAAACCTGCAATTATGAAGGACCTGCACGACATAGAGAATGTAACACATTAGGGTCTCTGAATCTGACAGTTTCTGCCTGCGTGGACTGCACAAATGCTGCGAACCACACATGCTCTTTTACAGATGCCTGCGTGGGCGGCCGTGAAAGCAAGGCTGCTGAAAACGAGCGAGTGTGTGATTGGGGCGGGGAAAAAAAAAATCATTGTATGAGGGAGAGCAAAACCAGATATTTATGCCCATATCTAGGATGATTGCTGACTCAAGATGAGACGCGGATTGTGATGTTAATGGTGCAGATGGGCTGGAATAGAAAGATGCAGACAAAGAGCGTGGCTGCACTGCTCTGGGTTGTTATGCAGAGACACACTGTTGAGAGCAAATATCTTTCTGAGTGCCACAGTCAGTGAAAAAAAAAAAAAAACCTGTCAGCAAAGAAGGGCGGGCGAGTCACAATAGTCAATGGTTTAGATTTATATTCTTCATGGATGTTGTGCTTGCGCAGTGCTATAGGGGAGCGTGGCTTCTTTACAATTGCTGTGATGCATCACCAATTTCTGCCTCGTGTCACTGTGTTAGATTAGCTTTTTGATGTGCCAGACAGGCCACATTTGTAACTTATTCTATCACTAGAAACACATTACATTAGAGACACTTTTAATTTCAAAACTATTCATTTCATTTCCAGTGTTGTGGAAAAATATTTGCACCCTCAAAGTTTTTATCCGGTTTTTCTCCCCAGTCCCACCTACATGTTACAGACAATTAAACAAATATTTGTATCCATGATAACCATTTTTTCGAGTTATGATTTTATTTATCAAAGGAAAAAAACAAGCACTCCTGGTATGTGATAAAGTAGCTGAGAATTAATTCTTCGAATTGTGGGATTCATATGGCTCTTTGGGGCCGCTGGAGGGTATTGCGAGCTCCCTATGGTAAAATAACTATGATAGGCAGCATAAAGACTCCTTACAATTAAACCTTTTCGGATGCAGCCTATGAAATACATCTAAAATACTGGTGGCTTCACACGTCTCAGTTAGGATCATTTGTTATGTTCAACAAGGGACAAAAATGCCTGTCTCACATTTTCTAATACGTAACATATTGATGATTGACAAGACCTTCAGTAAGACATTCTGTGGGCTGACAAGAGAAAAGCGGAATTTTCTATTACATGTATTATAAAACAAACACAGCACTACAGAAAAATGACATTATGCTGACATGGTGGTGTTGTCGTCTGGGGTGATCTTGATCATCCTGGCCGTAGCTGGCCGTAATTGATGAAACCACACATTTTGCTTTTCAGCAGAAACTCCTGAAGGAGGATGTCTAGCAATATGTTTCTGACCTTCAGCTCAAGCAGTTCAACAGAGAAGAGTGGACCAAAATTCCCCTACGCAACGCTGATGATAAACTGTAAGTGTTTCTGTCTCTTTTTACTGGGCTGATATTGCTGTGTCAAGGTGCATAACTGAGATCAAAGATCCTGCGTGTGCTTGTGCTGCCGCTAAAGAACAGCATCATTTCGATACTTCTGATTTATTCTGGTAGAGCTGATGTTCCTAGTCATCCTTCCTCACTGCTGTAATGTCATTTTCTTTCCACCGTCTGTTACTGGAAACAAACCCGTCCTGTACATCTTGCCTCTGACAGGCGGTTTGTGAGAGACGTGCAATGATTGCTGAGGGGTTAGGTCAGAAACGCCTCTTCTCCGGAGCATGAACAGTTTGATTTGTGATTTCCATGACGGGAAAGGGACCTTGCGGGGAGCAGAGACCGAACTGGAACTAAAATAAAGCTGAAACGGTGGTACGCCACCAACCTGATTGTTATCCAAGAAGATGTTTCACTCCTCCTCCTCCTCTTCCCTCCTTACCCTGTTTACTATCCTGGGGCCTTTTGGAAACAACTCGGAGTTGGCAGCTTTTAAATTCCTATCGTAAGTTTTCGGGATTAGTTTCAGCATCCAGAAGTAGCGGAGAGGTAGGACCCAACAGATGGGAGAGCGATAAAGGCAGCCAGCGACCAGGGCAGCTTACATCTCTGCAAAGATAAACAGCTATTCTGCAGAGGGAGCAACCTTTCGCTAAATGAAGACACGGGGGAATTCTGTCAAGAAGTGATCCCCAAGGACGTTGGCAGGCCTTCCCGTTGCCATGGCTACAGCGTTACTATGCTTTCTGAGGCTGTAGTGGACGGAGGGATGGTGGGTGGACGGGAATAGTGATGCAGCGGCTGTATGAGGAAGAAAGCTAACCAGACACTCTTTGATTACTCTGCAGCCATCGTGGCCAGATGCCAGCGTGTCCTCAGGCACTGGAGGTCAGAGCTTCGTATACTAGCTCTGTTCCAGCATCCGGGTCCGCAGCAGCTCCCCGCGCCTCAGGGTGTGGAGGACCGACCTTTCTCTTATTAATCCTGTGGGCCTGAACACGAACACGTTTGTCGTTGGTGCTGTCATAAAGGACGCGGCATTTTCATTCAGCAGAAACACCGACCAAACTAGTCCATGTTTAACAACCTACAGCCCAGCTCACGCGTGAGTAAGGTCTTTAGGTCTTTGTATCAGCTATTTTCTAATGACTTAAATATAATCATTAATGTTATATTTGTATACATTTTGTTGGATGCATAAAGCGTCTGTGTAACTGTGAGGAAACACCTGCTTTATATGAGACGTGCTCTTGAGGAAAGAATCGATTCTTGTTGTTTACACCAATAAAAAAATTCAATTCCAATCACACACCTTCTTAAAAGACTCCTGGCAACTGTTTTTAACGCTACTTCAAAACAAAGGATTTGAGTTTAATAAATGGTGTTTCTCCTGTGGCTGTTTGCTTTGGTTAGAATGAGAAGCAGCAGTGCAGAGAGATTTTCTCTATTACGTAATAAAACATGACATGTTGAAGCTGACGTGCTTAACAAATTATTTTTTTATTCTTATTTTAAATGTAAAAATTACAAAGTTGGTATAAAATAAGTAATAAGTACAAAACGTTTCAAATAGTTTTCAAATATACAAATCGTGTCGATAAGAAAGCTGGTTTGTAAAACATGAGTAAAGATACACAGATTGATTCAGTCTCCTGGGAAAGATGAAGGATAATCCAAACTGTTCTAAAACAAGAAACACATGAACAACTGGGAACAAAAAAGAACAGGCCCTTCTGTTTCAGTCTGAGGTTCTGTTTAACAACCAGAACGTTTGATGATGCCAGCCAGCTCACATTTACTTAGAGTTCTTTGTTTTTTATGCTTCATTTCATAAATGCACAATGATCAGATGTCCGGCCTTGATCAGTAAGCATAGATTCCAACTTTATCATCTTTCTCTGATTGACAAAATCCAGGATTTAAAAAATCCTTTTTAAATCCTGGATTTAAAAATCGCATCTTTCAACCTTGCACTTCTTTTAAAAAATTTTTCATGTGGAATTTTGACCTAAAAATAACATTTTGACAAAAGTTTATCAATTGGTGCACAGATATTGCCAAAAAAAATAAAAAAAAAATAAAAAAAAATTAACAAAAACATGTTACAGAATATGTAACAGAAACAGCTGAACACTGACTTAAGATCGCTAACAGGGCGACAATCAGGAAGGGGAAACAAACTCCGATGTAAGCACAATAGCATAATGCCTTTGTGCTTTAGTGTTAGCAAGCTGGAAAACAACAGCCAAAATATCATTTTGGATTCTGAGACCATCTGGGAGTAATTATAAGGATTTTACTGCTGTTTTCTGGACTCACGAGTTGACTGTCTCCCTCTGTCAGACAGTAGGAAAAAAACATGGACCCTTGCAATGTTGTTAAAACAGTTACCGCTGTTCTAGGCAGTATTTTCTATAAATAATTAGAGCTGAAACATCCTGTTTGATGAAAGGCAGCACCTGTAAGACTGACTAAATGTTACAGAAATAATAGAGAGCTGCTAAAAACAGTCAAAGTATGAGGTTTTACTCAATGTTGCTGCGTGTAGCAGCCATCATGAATGCTGATGTCGGGTACCATCCTGTTGCACCGACTTTCTGACTCGTGATATCGACTTTAGAGGCTGTTCCGGTTAACTTTTCGGACCCGGAGGTCAAGAATCCCGACTGCCGAGGACAAATGGAAAGCACAAGAAGATTGCAGACAGGCCAGATCATAACTCCTATCTGATCTTTTTGAATATGACTCCTGTGGGAACCACTATTGCCAACTCCTCAGCAAAGAATTGTCTTGTGGCTGTCCTAAAAGTCGCTGGAAGTCACCAGATAATGGAATCACCTTATTTGCGTATTTAGGCAGGTAACTGGGATCTAGACTGTAGACAAGAGAAGGAATAGCAATTTTCGAAAAATATATTAATAACACTTCAATTAATATGTTTATAACTATAAATTAACTTTATGAAATAAATTATTGATTTCAATACATCACCTGAACCCACACATTTTTATTATATTATCGGAGGCAGACACAGTGAACAAGGTGAATAATAGACTGGAGCTGTGGATGAATCAAATGCAAGGAATTATCTTAGTGCAACAGTTTCATAGAAAAAAACAACAACAATATATTAAAAAAAAGATCTTTACATTATATCCCGTGTCATAGTTTACGACTGGATCACCATGCGAGATCCATTTACAATGTAAAAACAGAGTGGAGTGGGCCTCCTCTCCACTCTGCCTGCAGGCACTTTCCCCCTCAGCACCCGCTGACACAATAAATGGCTTCTGTTGGACGCTTAAAACCATAACACCTATTTTTTCCATGTTTCCTAGACCAAAGCATGCAGGGCGTGACATGATCATTTTCATGGTCCTTTTGTGTACAGAATGTGGGTCAGTTTGGAGCTGCAAACAGTTCACACCGGAGTCGGATATTAGTCGTCTTTGGAATCTATTAGAATTACATTCCCATTCTCAAACTTAAAACTTCTTCTCACAAAGTCATTAATTTGTTCATGTTGATGTATACAAGGACTCACTGTAATGCTGAGACATATAAACCCCCTTTTCATCATCTCCTATCCCGTGGACACCTGAAGGTTTTGGACGCGCATAACTGCATCCTGTCATATAGCAGTGTTGTTGAGGACCCAAAAGTTGAGATGTAGATGGGAGGAGAATGATGAAAATATGTTTTAATTAAATAAATTTTCTCATATTGTAATACGCAATTATTTAGATTGAGGTGTTTGATGGCAGAAATGCTGCAGAGGTGAGTAATAAGCAGATACCAAATAGCTGTGGCACAGTAGGAAACTAACTGGGCAAGTACTGGGAAAACCAGAAACACAGAAAATAAGTGGGACATAACACTTAAAAACCCAGAAATATAATTGTAAGAAATCACTAACATAAAATAAAATAAAAAAAACACCCAAGTAGCCCTAAATTACTAAACTCAGCCTTTTGACCTGTAATAACCTCAGTTATTGCTTGGTCAATGGATGCACACAAGCAATTTTCAGGGTTGTGTGTACATTTGTGAGCCTCAGTACAATGTTGATGAACTTCCAGATTGGGAGTCTGGATCAGCAAATGGCTATTTTTAAATAACTTGAATCTGTATTTGTCACAAAAAACAAAAATGAAATAAAACCTTGATTCGGACACCCCTACTGCTAACTAGGAATATTAGCCTGTCATAGGAACACTACATAAGACATTAAAATTAAGATTAGTTTAGGCTTTTAAAACTACCTGAATTTGGTAAACATTATTGAAAATGCTCTTTTAAGGGCGCAGAGTGAGCCACTCCTTACCCGGCTCTTTTAGTACAAGCCTGTTCTTCGGACATCTATGGTGTAGTAGCTGAAACAGCAAAAATCTTTTCAAGACAAGAAACACGGATGGTCTTACTCTGACTTTAACTTTGAAAAGTACTCTTCAAATCAAACCAGGTCTTTAAATGAGACAATTTAAATTCCAGGCTACAAACAATAGGACTGAAAAGCTTTAGAGTTAATGGCCACTTTAGATACTGAAACAAATGCTTTCAGAAAAATAAATATGACTTTTTTTTCCTCCTTCAATATGCCTGCTATAATGCAACATTATTTATTTATTTATTTTTGTACCCAGAATGACTTTCTGCCTTTCTACCCAGCAGTAGTGGGCTGTTTTTTTTAGTTTAATTGATACATCAGTCACAGAAGTAAAGAATCCATTGCAGTTCTAGGGAGCGTGGCACCTTTAATTACACGGCCACTTTCTTTTTTCGCTCGAGGAGTTTCTTTTTACTCATTTTATTGCGATAATGATTGTTAATTGTTAATCTCACTGATTAACCGTGTCTGGTAAATGTAAATGCCAGAATTATAAATTGTAATTTGTAGCAGAGATGGAATCACATTTGAAAACTGGGATTTGGGCAGGACTAATTGGAAACTGGGGAGAGCAGTGAACAGCTGCGTCGTATTGGATATTTGACTTTGGAAGGCAGACAATTTGTCCTTACGATCACAGTTATTATTTATGATGTAAAGAGAGAGTCTGTATACTCTATGTAAGGTGAATGCTGTAAGGATTTGATTAATTCAGCAAAAAGATCCAAAGTTTTTCGATTGGGTCCGGCTTATTTAACTCCTACAGCATCACTGAGAAATCTCTCATAACCCTTGAGTTCAAGCTGCAAACATTGATTGAACATTGATTGATTGATCCTTGATTATGGAGAAATCCTGTCAGTCTAACTAAAGAGACAATACAATAATCTCTTCCACTGTGTTATGAAATGAGTCATCTAGGTATAAACAAAATAAATAAATAAAATAAAAAAGAACTTCCTGTTTAGCCTCCAGTAGTTTTGCAAACATTAACTCCCACTCTGACAAGGTGTGCTCAGACACATACATGCTCTCAGTTAGAAGTTTTACATTTTTTTTTTTTTTTTTTTTTTTTTTTTTTTACATGATTTGAGATTTGTGTCTCAAAGCAATTAGGCTTTGCACAAATAAAAAAACCACTGGGATTGGACCTTATCCTGTTGTAGATGAAGGTTTTTCCTGAGAGATCCTGCAGGAGAAAACAATCTATTCCTTCTTGTATTGGAAAAGTTATCTTAGTCAGTCCCCTGAGTGTGCTTTATCTTGACGATTGGATCACTTAAAATCGTTGGCAGTCCCTTGACCAAAATTGGATGTAGCGTCCATTGTTTCATCATTTTAATATCCTCTCCTGTCTTCCAGCATTACTTAAGTTTTATTCAGTGCGCCAATAAATTAATAACAAATTACTTAACATCACTGCCTTCATTACCCTTTTGAAACTGAAATATATTTAACTTTTTTTCTTGATGTTGAATCTGTTTTCAGAATTCTTTCTGACTCCTGTCAATAGAATTGCTGGGATGTATATCCCCCTTTCTCAGCTGCCTAGTAAACAAGAAAAACTGAATCTCTGTTAGTCTCAGTTGTTTTGCTGTCTGTGCAGCTATCATTCCTTTCCTTTGAGAAATAAAGATGAAGAAATGTTGTGAAGCTCCGTGATTCCCCCTCAGTCTGTCTTTTGCTCACTACTGTTGCTGCTTCCTCTTGTCTCTTTGCACACATATCCCTCCACTTTGGGCCAGATTACATCCATTTATCGAGCTCTGTAGATCAATTTGTCACTTTCATTTTCTTAAGCTGTTCCCTATATTTCCGCTCTATTCATTTACGTTTAAAATGTCCCCTGAATGTCCTGATGTGTCCCCAGAATGTTTACAGGCAGTCAAATGAGTTTTGTACTTAATTTTTTTTTCTAATAGTGTGTTGTTCCCCCTTTTGCTGCCAAAACAACAATATGCCATTAAGGCAAGGGCTCCGTTAGACCTCTGAGGGTCCTACGGAGTATCTGCTAACAAGATGTTAGCAGCAGATGCTTTAAGTCTTAGAAGTCGTGACTTGTTTTTTCTTCTGAAACTGAACCATCTTTGTTTTGTGGCATTGCAATTATTCTGCTGAAAGAGGCCTCAACAGTATACTGTTTCCATGATCGGGTGTAAAGGATCTGCAACAATGCTTAAGTAGGTGGTAGAACATTGCCCAAAGCATCATACTCCCACGTTGGCCTTGCCTTTTTTCTATAGTGCATCCTGGTGCCATGTGTTCTCTGGGTAAGAAATGCTCATTCGCCCAGCCATCCAAGCAATCTGAAAAAAAAAAATGTGACCCATGGCTGCTACCACTCAACAAGAGCTGCAGTTTTAGAAATGTGACTTAGTTTTCTACACATCACAATCTGACTCCAGTCAAATAAAATGTTTACTTGTTACTTGATATACCCCCCTGCTAACAGATGCCACAATGAAAAGATAAACACTCAATGATCGCTTAATTTCATCTGTTGGTGATCATAATGTTATACTTGGTTGGTGTTTAAAAAAAATCATGATCACTTTCCTGCATATTTGCTCCGGATAATTAAATACTGCTAATAGTACAACAATGGTTGTACTATTGTACGGTTGCCAGAAAGTTTCCTCTTATTTTAGAGACAGAAATCCTAAAAATCTTGAAATATGAAACAAATAAAGGCCACTGGGTCTTTATATTGTTTTTCAACGCAGGGATGTTATTTTAGAACCTGTTTTCTCAAACAAAAAGAGACATTGGAGCACTATACCTCTAAAACAGAAACACCATTACCATATATGGATGGTTTTCTATTAATTTATTCAAAAGCACATTGTTGGATGGATGGATGGATGGATGTTTGGTGTCATATTACAGTGAAAAACATGGGGTGAGCACTCATACTTTCCCTAAAGATACTCTACACATGAAAGGGGGGAGATTTTGACAAAACTGGAAGTTTGGTGTAAAGTGAAGAAATAACTCAAGGGGGGAATACGACACACCACAGTGCATGTTGCAGTAATGGCATACAGCTCCAGAGGACTCAACAGCCAGACCATGAAGGCCCCCCGGGTTGTTGTTTGACAACATAACGTTTATCAGGTAAGGGAAATGCTTTGACTTACGGTTGTTTTTGATTTTTTCCTGTGTCCTCCTTCAGTATAATCTGTCAGTTGACATCTGTGGATGTCAAATTATTATTTTAAATCAATGTGTAAATATGCTGTCCAGGTGGTGGAATATGTGGACAGCATAAAGTTCCTGGGCATCCACATTTCCTAAGACCTCTCCTTGACTGTGAACACCTCCCATCTGGTGATGAAGGCCCAAGTAATGGCTCTTCTTTCCTCAGGAAACACAGACATACTGAACTTTCTACTCAGCTGCTAATAAAGCCACAATAGAAAGCATCTTGTGTCGCAGTGTGGTATGAGAGCTGTATGGCACAGGAGAGGAATGATTTAGCACGGGTGGTGAGGTCAGCACAGGGGATTGTGGGTTGCTGTCTACTGTGGTGCACAAGTCCAGAATAGGGCTAGACCTATGGTTACAGATCCAAACCACCCGGGCAATGTACCGTTTGTCCCTCTTCCATCAAATAAATGATTCAGAAACATTAAATAAAAAATAAATACACTTAAAAACAGCTTTTTACCAAAGCTGTTAGGGCTATATTTCCCCTGCTGAGAAACACACTACTGGTTCCACATGTTCTTGATCAGATGAGAATCATTTACACTGTCTCTCATACTCTAACGCCTAATCTAGTTTCTCAGGGAACGTCTGTTAGGGCATCACACAGTTTGGACATTGCACAGTTCTGTAACTTGTAGATCAAAATTTACTGCACAGTATTTTACTGTGAGTATGAGTGTATGAAACGACATAGCGTTCATGTGATTCACTCATATAACTGTTCAGTAATTTACATTATCGGTACAGGGACTGCTACCTGTCTTTTTGACATGCGTCTCAATAGTTGCTGAGGACTATTTGCGTGCTTTAAGCTTCTCAGGAAGTGTTGTTGGTCAGTGCAATCAACTGAGTTCATATCTTATGTCTGTGTGTTTTGTGTAATTGGTGCGCATTCTGAGGCTGTGTCTTCTCAAACATTTCATCATGGTAACACAATGACAATAAACAGTCTTGATTCTTAATTTGTGCTTTCTGCAAACATTCTTTCCTCATGTTGACCCAGGTTAATTAGCGTAATTTGTGTAGGATTAGCTTAAAGTGATTTTTTTTTTATTTTTTATTATTACATGGTGTCGTGAGAAAATCAACTGTAGACAGGCTTTTACAGTTTCAGTGGTTTGCCAGATGGTGGCCCATAGAAAAATGTTTGGACAGCTACGTTATTGTACTGCAGTTAAATTCCCAGGCGTAAAACAGGTTTTGTTGAAAAGTAAGACTTTCAGCTGCTTCCATTTACTGCCGTCATGTTTTACCCAACCACACAGAATACTTTCTGTGAGTATAGAGTATTGTGGTTACACAGATGTTCAGAGAAATGGGAATTCTGGCACACACACCTTGCACATCAGAGTAACATTAATGGTTTGGTATTAGCCATTACAACATGACATTAAAATGACAAATGACATCATTAAACCATTGAGCATAAGAAGAGATTGCCAAGTGGAAACTCATGAGCTGGTAGCGAGTCATGAGAAGGGGATGAAAGCTGGAATCAGTGGCAGCTGCAAAGACTAAGGAAACAAGGAAAATCCAAGCCTAGTTTTGAAACAAACAGAAGATTAATTGAACGTGGAGGAAAAACAAAAATATCGGAATAAATAGTAATTGGAGACGCAGAGATGAGACATCTCTATGGAAATTTCTTGTTGAAGCTGTAACTAACTAAACACGCTGAGATCGTATCATTCTTTACTCTGAAACCCAAACATCCTCTCCGCCTTTCTCCTCCCTCGTCAGCGAGTCACTTTTATTTTTGTTTTTTTTTTAGCACATTGCTCAAGACAAATGAATGATTAATGTCAGTGGGCCAACTTTGACATAAACTGTAAGGCAGTGCTAGGGCATTTGTGTTGTTTATGCTGATCATGGTGTGAGCTGTAAAAACTGTTTATACAGCTCTTAACATGAACAGAACAAAATTATGTGCATGCCTACTACACTTATGAATAGTTAAAAACCTACCTCCACACATTGTGCATTTGCTATATCTATTATTGTGACAAGGGCTTTTAAAGGTGTTTCACTGTCTGTAGGTGCAGTTTATGTATACAACATGCATGCTGTGCAGCAGATTGAATCTGTTGCAGCATGGGTTATATCTTCAGGAAAGCTAAAAATGGAACGGGTAAATCCGGGCATTGAGTAAATCTTAGAAGTCAAACCCATCCACAAGTGGCCACTACTTTCACTTGCCTTGCCATGACTCACCTGCTGTCCTTGCCTGTAGCTCCCAGGACTGACTATTCCATTACAAATGTGATCATTCAAATAGATATCAGCAGTGGACATTCTGCAGCCCTGCATAAACCAACAACCTTTTAACCAATGAGTGGCAGACAAGAGTTTAGACCCACCGGAGGAGCCACTTCCTACTCTGAACTTTCCTGTAACTTTTTTCTTGTGCATCTTTATAATGTTACAATGCCTTGACAAAATCCTGACAGCCCTTCATTTTTTTTCATCTAACAACCAAAAACCTTTTCTGTGATAGACCAACATATACAGTAGTAGCACATCATTGTGAAGTTGAATAAAAATAATAAAATAATTTTAAAACATGTTAAATTGAAATCTGAAAACTTTTATTTTGCATTTAGACTCTCGAGTGTTTACTTTGTAGAAATACCTTTTGCTATTTTTAGAGCTGCAAGTATTTTAGGGTGTCTGCCACTGTGTTTCTTAAACTTCTTCCCAACTTTGTCCCTGCCTTTTCTGCTGTATTCCTTGGTCTTTTGTTGTTGTTGTTGTTTGTGTACTGCTTTTCTCTAGTAAAGCCTTCACTTAACAATTGGATTAATACAGAGCAAAACCGGACATACGCATGGCTTTTGGAGGCAACTGGTTGCATTTGACAAGGCATACCTTTCAGATTGTTGTTATGTGCTGCCATGTGTTGTTCTCTCTCATACAATCTCAGAAAACACATTAAAGTCTGTGGTTGTAACACAATGAGAAACAGTTCAAATGAAAGAAATACTTTATTTTACCATGCTGCGCACGTATAAGAATAAAAAAAGGTCAGAAGGGGTAGAAATGGGAAGATTTGATGCTTATCTTTCCTCCTTAGGGTTCTTTCTGTTCAACGTTAAGCACAGAATGTGATCTGCATTGAATAAAAACACACTGTCCCTGATCACGATCTTCCGTTTTTCACAGCCTTTTACTCAGACTAACTTAACTCTCGTTCAGTCATTTTTGACTTGCTTATCTTTGAAAGACTATTCAACACAAAATAACAGAAGTAATTAAGAAAATAAATGATATGAGTGGGAGAATGGTAATTTGAAAACGAAGCCTGATTACACAGAGAGAATAATTGCTGGACGAGTTGCTACCAGAGTTAATGGAACCTTAATTTCCAACGATAAGTTGTGAAAAAGGGTAAAGAAAGAGTATTCTAATCACTCTTTAATCAAATGTTTAGCTCTTTAGGGTAGTTTAATGTGAACCACAGTGTTTGGGAGAGAACTGAAAAAGATTCAACTACTTAGTCGCTAGAAAAATAAGATTGCTATTATTGTTGAGTTTAAAAACAGTTTTCCTCTTCAACCAGCATAAAGTATATAGTATGTTAAAATATTAGAACCTTTCCACTTTCCAAACTGATATGCTTATGACAATATTGCTAAACATTTGCTGAAACATAAAATCCTAAAATATCTAGTTTAAATATACATACAATACATTAACATTAAGGTCAAAGTTAGGCTTGACTTAAAAGTTGGTCAAAGCACCTTCGGCAGTGTGCTGTCTCTGAAAGGATCTTTCTAACTTCATTTTTAAAATGTATACGTCAATCCTTTTTGGCAGGAATGTTCACACTTAACAACGTTGCACAGAAAGTTGCATCACTGAACTGTGATGCAACTTTTGGGTCACTTCTGAAATGCTCTGTCAGATTTAGGCACACAATCTCCCTTTGGCAAGTCCACCATAAGGATCACTTCACTTGTTGTGTCTGTTTTATTTTTTTATTTTTTTTGGTAGTAGGTTGAATCTTATTTTTTTTTGTTCATTTTACACCTTTTTCTCAACAATAAGTAGGTTGGAAAGATGCTTTCCTCAGAAAGACATCTCAAATAACTCTTATTTCTTTATAGTATATATTTAGTTTTTTCAGTTCAGTTTTTCACACCTGTGATGCATTACAAAATGTCACAAAGCCAAGTTAGTAATAGCAGATTCAAACTGGCAGCAGTGACTAACCTCTAATATTAGAGGGGTAAAAATGGCCAAATGCAAAGCTAAAACCTGTCCACACTGCTATATAGGGAATATAGAGGCCATCTTCAACTAATACGCATCCATGAAATTGAAGGTCAGTGTTGTGGTGGTATACTTATGAGATGCACACACAAACCTGAACTGAAATAGAAATACATTTTTCCAATGTGCAGACTCAGACTTTTTCCTTGCAGGAGCAAGGCATATAAATGAGATTGTAAATGAAAAGAAAAATGATTATGTCAAGAAAAAATAAACAGATATTGTAGATAATTTCCTTCCATTTATGAAAACCCAAGTCTATTTTTCAATACTTCACCCCCTCACCATCACCTCTAAATATGTTTGCATCTTTTTAAATCAAAGCATGGTGATGCAAAAGAGCAGCAATACAGACTCTGTTGTAAAGCTACATAGAGCTATACAGCAAAAATCAAATGCTTTCAAAGTGAAAAAGGCAAGATACAAATGATCAGCCATCAGCTTCCACAGGCTGGGAGGAGATGCAGTTTCTCTTGACTGTCTCTTTTGAATCTATCGGTTTCAGTCCCAGGATGTTCGTCTGGACTATTTTGAGTCATGCATGACCAACTTAGAGAAGAAAGCTGTCTCTTGAGACATTTTGAAACCACTTGTGCTCTGGCAGGAATCCATACTGAGCTGTATCTGGACTCGGCAAATGCTTAAATTTTTATTCCTCCTGCATCGGTCTATGCATTTCTTTTCTAATTCTAACCTTTCAGGATTCATCACAGCAATATTTGAGCCATAAGTGCTACTCACTGGTTATAAAACTAGGCTATCAATGAAGGCTAATACACTTGACCTTTACAAAATCAATTCAAAATTCTTGCATATATTTTTTTGTTCTGGTTCACAGTAGGCATGGATTCATTACTGGGATCAAAGTACTCCATGGTTTTAAAAAGGGATTGTTTGAGAACGAGTAAAATTGACTGTGATACCGATCCTAAAATTTTATATCACTTTAACAAGATGCCAGAGAAGGTACTGGGGTAAGAAGAGTGGATTTAAGGCTGTAAGGGATGTGGAGTAGCCCCTTCCCCACCTGTTACTGCAAACTGCCATGCCTCTGGGTTAAAACAAGGCTATTACACAAACGAGTGTACCTGCTAAGAAAAGTATCTTATTGGGTGCCTATTTCCAGCATTTTGGGTGAAACAGCTGTTAGATATTATATGAAACTACAGGTTGCTGGAGCTGTTGAAAGCAGTAATTGGGAAAATACCAGATAATTCACAGACACTGTGGACGTCACAAATGAGACATACATAAACAAACGGTCAGTTATCTTGGGGCAGCATATACATGTGGATGAACCTTGGAGTCTATGCGATTTCACTGTCTGACTGATAGCTCACAGTGGTGACACTTTTTCCACGGCCTGACCTGAGGGGTGTACCACTCTTGCAGGGGCATGTCCTTGCTGATTTATAGGAAGCTGATTAAACCCGTATTCGAAGCTCTTTCCACATCCACTTCACAGATCCTCAACACTGGAATGCCGCAGGGTTGTGTCCTCAGCCCTGCTCTCTTAACCTTCTTCACCTATGACTGTTCTGCTATCCACCCCACAAACACAAAAGTTAAGTTTACGGATGGCACCACTATGGTGGGTCTCATCTCCAATAATCATTAGACTCACTACAGAGATACGGTCCACAGTCTCACATGGTGGTGCCTCAGGAACAACCTCATCATGAACCAAAGACCAAAGAGGTCATAATGGACTACAGGAGGTCCATGAAGACTAAACACACCCCTCTCTCCATACAGGGGAGGTAGTGGAGCATCTTCTCTGACCTCTTCTGGTCCTTAAACACCTCCCACCTGTTGTATTGCTGCAATAGAAAGTGTTCTATGTTTTAGCATAACAGTGTGGTATGGGAGCTGTACAATGAAGGAGAAGAGGGTCTTAGCTCGGCTGCTGAGGACAGTACAGGGAATTGTGAGATGCCATCTGAAAGAACTGGACTCAGTTTATGCTGCACGAGTCCAGAGAAGGGCCAGACACATTGCCACAGATCCTACCCACCAGGGCTATGCACTGTTGGCCCCTCTTCCATCAGGGAAAAACGTTTGAGGAACATCAAATCCAAAAAGAACAGACTTAGAAACAACTTATTCGCAAAAGCTGTAAGAGCTATTGCCCCTGCTGAGAAGGCTGAGTCTGTACACGTTACAATATCACCACCATGAATGCATATTTTTTGCACACTCTTAACCATCAGGAAGGTTTCATTGCACATTTGCATGTACAGTTTTGTATATTAAGACTTAAGAATGTTGCACATTAACCATCAGGAATGTTCATTGCACAGTTTCATATTTAAATAGATCTGACTTTTGGAACTCGGTGCGAGTCCTAGCGGACCCTAAAGACTGTTTTGTTTTGCATGCTTTAATCTCTTAAACAAAAAAAAAAAGAGAAAAAAAAACTGTACACCTTGTTTGTTGTGTTATTATCTGTACCCATTATGTATTTATTGCTTGTTGCTTATTGTGTGTTCCCTAAGCCAAAGTATGTCCTAGAAAAAAGATTCAGCACGGTAACACGCAGTGACTAAAAGATTCATGTAAACGCCATGAATCTGTTATTTTCCCCCCTACTCAAAGTTATCATACCGTGAGAATCTCATAGAGGCCAAATCCAAGTCACAGACGCTATAGGGTTCCCATGCTTTAAAAGAAAATGACATGGATGGCCAAAGAGGTCCAGCAGTCTGTAGAGCCGGGCTTACCATGCAGTCGCCCACTTCTGGAAAGTGAAATGCAGAGTGGCTGTGACAGCAGCAGAGCAGCTCTGTCTCTCTGCTGTCACCCTTCACTGAAGCAAACAGTTCTCTGCAGCTTGCTTGACAGCGGAACGATTCAGAATGACACTCGTTCTCAGAGAAGTACAGCATGGCTGCCTCACCCTCCCACCCTCTGATGCTCTCCCACCCATGAGATATCACCCACAAGCCCCTCCCTGCTCCCCGCCCTTTTTGTAACCACCAATGAAGTGGACTCCTTCAGCAGTCTGAAGCATGCAGCTCCTTTCCCACACTATCCGCACTTTCTGTGTTCGTGCCAGTCTCAAATCCATTTCCCTAAGAGTAAACACACACTTCCCCGAATGCTCTGTCTGTAATATTAATTTTACATTGTGTTTAACTGCACTGAAAGCAGTCTTAGCAGCTTCTCTGCTCGTTTTTACACAGCAACATAATGAGCTGGAAATAGAATATCACTAAGCTTGGTACAACCACAGTTGGTACAACAGCTCACTTATGATTCAAACGTATAATGACGAGCTGTGGACAATGCAGTACAATTCTGTACCTAGAACATTTGTGTGATCTTTTAACCCCGCTGTCGTACGCTGCAGAGCACACTCGGTTGTTGTTGTTGTTGATGTTGTTGCTGCTTTTCCAATAGATTTCCCGCCTGAAGAGTGCTGCTGTTTATTTACCTGATGAGGTGATTCCACTCATCAGAGATTAAATATAAAATGTCAGATTTCCTCCTTTAACACAGCATGTTGGCTCTGCCTGTCAAAAGGCTCCGTGCCTCAGGTTCACACAGCAGTCAGGGGTTGATTCATGACCCAGGCTCCCCCGCTGTCAGAGGTCTCACTGATTGAAGCGTCTGTAATAGTTCTCCCTCTGCTTCCTGTTTCCGTCTCTTACCACTGACTTATCGAGGCCTGGTATGTCTTAGTAGGTGTGCAGAGAATACCAAGTGGCTGTGCCATCAGGGTGTGTAATTATATAGCCTGCTGAGATGCTGTGCTCCCGCTGCCTGCACGCTTTGGCCCAGCCAGGCTCCACTCATCCACCACATAACTTGGACCAAAGTCTGCTGCAGTGAGCAGTTTTTTGTTCTTTTTTTTTTGGCGCTTTTCTAATGTGTCAGCACAGGTTTCTGTAATGTATCTCTCTATCTAGCTGTTAAAACACACTGAACGGACCATTTATTGAAGACTGTGTAGTGAAAGTAATGACACTTTTACTGAAAGGTTAGAGTTTTAGCAGTTCCTTGTAAGGGTAGGGAAACTGCTATCCTTTCAAGGAACAGGGGATTTATTTGTTCTATCAAATACATTTCATTAAAAAATTTGTTTAATTTTATTCACTCAAATTAAAAAAAAATTAAAACCATTGTACAGATTCAATAAACATAGTGATACATTTCAGTTGTTTATTTCTGTTCATTTTTAATATTATGTGATACAGTTTATAAAACCCTAAAAAGGCATTTTTTTCTTTAGATGCATTGAATGTTTGTCTTTTTTTTCTCCTGCAGCAATGTTATGCTATGGCTCACACAACTATGAGAAAGACTCCTGACTTGACAGTTGTCTAGCATACAGTCACAGAGTCCCTCCATAAAGGGGGTGAGCCACAAAAGGTCAGTGCTTAAGAAGAAGGCTGAAAGTACCGTGTGGCAGCAAAGCTCTGTGGAAGAAAAAAAGTATTAAAGCAAAAGTTGCACAAGCAACACAGATATCTGCTGCCTTGAGAGGATTGTGAAGCAAAGACCATTTAATAGATTCACCAGGCATGAACTGGAGCACGAGTCAGTGCTTTAAGACCCACCACACTCAGAGGAAGACAGTTAATGTGGCCCATTTACTCAAGATGTCTGTTAAGGCACTCCTGAATCAGAGACAACACCAGTAGTGTCTAACTTGTCTTCTTTTCTGAAGAGAAAATTGGCTGGACTTCACACTTTTTTCAGGTTAAAGTACATTTTGCATTTTTTTTGTGATTTGTCTGTGAAATCTGTGTAAATTCTTGGTCAGCTTGTCTGTCAACAAGCTTGTGCTCTCCCTCCATGGTTACCAAATATTGTACTGGTCAATTTGGAGAGGTAATCTCCTGTATTTCCATTAGAGCTTTAGGATTGATGCAGATAGACATCACAGCAGCAGGATACAGATTTAACATCAGGCCCAGTACTTTGGTGTCTAGATGGAGAGATGTTTACTGCTATTCTTGCATTATAGGGATTTTGAGCAATATGATGACTTACAAAACTTTGATGTTTAGCATATATTAGCTGTAATACCAATAAGCTGTGTTTTGTTTTGAATTTGTATGTTTTATTTAAACAAGGTATCCTTTAAAATATAACATTAAGTGGAAATGTGAATCTTTTGTCATAACTGTTAATGACCTCACATCTCTAAGCATCAGCTTTTATCAAAATGAGACCGACTGTAATCAGTTCACAATGCAAAGCAGCAGTAACAAATTGCACTGTCAAATTAAATATTTGCAAGACACAAACTCCAGTTGGTTTTAATGGATTGCCACTGATGCCGAGCCAGGTTTTGGAGGAGGGTTTTTACCTGTTAAAAAGAACCAACTGGCATCTGGATTATTTCTGTTTGTGGGGCAATGAAATTAATAAAGAGCGCACCTTCCAGAAGAAGTTGTCGTAAAGTCCTTTGTTTTGGCAGTGTTATATCTAGCTAGCTGTAATTTTTGAAGTAATTAGTTTTAAAGTAATTACTTTTGAAATAATTAGTTTGCTGTTTGGTTAATGTTTTTCATTTTTTTTACAACCACAAACTTATAGACATGTCGCTGCGACGCTCCAGTATTTCTTGCACAGTTTGACCTAAAATCTGAAGAAATGTGAAAACCCTGTATATTTGCTCCTTTCACTTTGTCAACAAGAACCCTGCAGAGGGAAACCTTTGCCTCACTGTGGTCCAGATACATCCGATAAAATAATCAAGGAGAAAGTGAACAACAGCCCTAGGAAATAATGAGTGGTGCTGATACGTCCATTTATGGACATAAATGGTGGCTTCTTCACATTTCTGTGCTGTTTGATATGCTAACAGTTTAAAGCTTATGGAAATAAATTGCAAAAAAAGCTTAAAACATAATATGAAAGGCCAGTTACTTTTCTGTTCTATTTGTGTTGCTGTATTAATTTTTCTCTCCTTAACAGTGCATCACATCTCAGTCTTTCAATCCCTGACTGCATTCTGAAGCTCCAAGCAGGCAACAGAAAACTGCCACTACAAGATAGCTTCTCAAATAAATAGTTGTGATCTTATCAGATTTCAAAACATATAAAATACCATACTATTAAATGAAATTATATTATATTCCTAATCCTTTATATTTTTGCAGTTGCATGCCTGCAAGATTGCCCTGGTGCAACACAGATACAGCACACCATCTGTTTTTCTCCTGATCCTGTTGCCTCGACCGGACATTTGTTGTTGACTGGCACATTGCAAATATTGCAAATATGCCGAACTGGATAAATTAACTATAGCAAACATATTACAGTTCCCATGCTGGTATAGATTCTCTGTCATCCCAGTCAGAGTAGTAAAAAAAAAAAATTAAAAGCACCTGGACTTCTTGTAATTCTTGAAAATGTTTGAACTTCTTCCAGAGATCTTCTTCCGTTCTGAGTTTTTGGAGCGCCGAGGGATACACTGAAATTAGAGCGCGAGCATAATGGTGCTGTGTGCTAAGATAACAGTACGACATAGATGTTTCAGAGCAACATAACGCTCACGTGCATCAGAGAAGTTGTAAACCGCCCGCACAACAGACCTGTAAGCTAACGCTAGCTGTTATTAGCTTCACGGACAGCCCAATAACAGGGTTCTGTACCAGCTTGGGCCCTTCAAGCTGCATCATGCAACGCCTGGCTGTGGGAATGCAGACTGAAACAGCGAAACAACTTACAAACGTGTTCAGTCTTTGTTGTCTATACGTTAATCTTTCAATTCATTTGTGATTCATTTGGGGGGAGTGGTGGCCTAGTGGTTAGAGCACAGAGCTTCAGTCCCAGAGGTCCTGAGTTCAACTCCCACAAGCTGCCATTCTGGGTCCCTGAGCAAGACCCTTAACTAGTGTTGCACCGATACCAGTATCAGACAGCGCCCCGATCCAGCACTAAAATCGTGGTATTGGAATCAGCGAGTACCAACAAATAGGGCACCGATACCATTTTGATGTTTGTATGTCACTTGAACGCAGCCTTCTCTCTCCCGACTAGTACTATACATGTTATATAAGTTCATGAAAGTTGCACTATTTTGGCATTTGAGAGCCAAAACTCAGGGTTTAAAAGAGATTATTCAATCATTAATGTAATTTTACTGTCTTACTGTTGCACTACTATTATACATGTTATAATTTCACGAATGTTGCACTATTTTGGACTTTGAGAGCCAAAAGTTTATTTAACTATTGTCACCCATTCCAGGTAGGCAACAAAAAGTTCTACTACCCTAAGTAGTTTGCAGTTCTTCATATATACACACACACACATCAATTTCAAACAGATGGTATCGGTATCGGCCAATACTGCACAGCCATGTATCGGGTATCGGTATCGGGGCCAAAAAATGGCATTGGCGCAACACTACCTTTAACCCCCAGTTGCAGCCCACTGCTCCCCAAGGGGATAGGTTAAGATGCAGAAGTGAATTTCTCCTTTGTGAGATCAATAAAGTTCAATTATTATTATTATTATGATTATTATTATTATTATTATTAAGTGGTGCAGGGGCAGCATATAGTTTTCACAAGCCTAGAGCGCCCTCATGTGGATATAGGCGGTAATGTTTGCTTGTTGGTTCATGGTCAATATTAATCACCATATAAAATTGATACATGAGTCACACCTGACTATAAGTCGCAGGATCGGCCAAACTATGAAAAAAAGTGTGATTTATAGTCCGAAAAATATGGCATGTTTCGTTTCGTACTGCTGCGCTCAGCAGTGAGCTAAAAGCTCCCCGGCTTCTGCACTGTAAATGTCAAAGTCAACTTTATTTATATAGCACGTTTAATACAGATGCCTCTGTCCAAAGTGCTGTACACAGCGACTGTGGTGATTAAATCATGCTTTAAGCTTAACTTGGTTTATGTTGGTCAGCTTCAAGAAAGCCGATCGGTGGGATATTACTGCCATTTTGACCTAATATAGCAGTCTTTGCATTTTGGGTATTGTTTTATTTAACTCCATCTTTTTTCTCCCTCTTATCTTTTGCCTATGCATACACACATGCCGCTCCTGTGTTTATACAGTATCTTACTGTTTCCAGTTTTGTGGCTGCTCCAAACCAGTAGCTTGTGTAGCCTCTGTAGCTTTGTTTATTGATTGGCAACAGGACTTGGTTTTAGCTAAGACCGACTGGTCTCGGCAGCTAGCTTAGCTTGCTAGTGCGGACACACAGATGCACAAATACACATTTTCTGTGTCTTTGTTGCTTTGATTCTCTTTTTTGCCTCTTATTATCATCATTCCTGAAGCTGTTATTATTGTTACATATCATTGTCTAGTTTATTAATTAGTTTATCTGGGGAAAATAAGTTTTTCCCCAGATTGCAGAGTTTATTATTTGTCTCTAGTTTTCCATAATTGTTTAGTTTCATAATTCACCATTTTGCCATCTACTCCTTGGTAATCAATTAAACAACATTGCATTTTATTCTTTTATTTTATTCTTCAGTAGTTTAGTGAATAGTATATCGGTGGAGAGTTTGTTGTCTCATTCATGTTGACTGTGGAGTTGAACTATTTAGTCACAAATTCACACACATATAATTGTGCCCATATAGTTGTGCACATTTTGTGTAAGAGTCTGTACGCTCAAGCTCATATCAGATATCATATCATTGATAGCACAGAGACATCTATGGAGATTTTTAGTTAATCATTAGTAATTGTTAATTAGGATTATCATTCATATTATATTGATCCTAATTGCACAACATCATATATGTAGCATTGCACCTGTTCTGCTTTGATTATTCTTTAGAACAGATGCCACTGATCTGTCTTTGCATATTAGATTCTGCTTAGACACTGACCAGAGCCCCAGTATCCTCAGATGACCAGTGTGCCTGAGCCACTGCGGTGGCGTTTCTGAAACTGCACTGTAACTGAAAGCATTAGTGGAGTTAATGACCTGTCACACACAGCAGACCAAGGAAGCCCTTACTGTCCTCGAAGGAAAAAAAAAAAAAAACGGAAAGACTCTGTAATGAAGTAGCTAAAGTTTGTCCAAAAAGCCCATTTGTTTTCACCGGTTAAAGTCTAGGAAAGGAAAATGTTCATTCTGGCTGAAAAAGTAGTTACACGTCACAGTTGTAACTCCTTTGGGTGACTGCAAAAAAGGTGGTCTTCTTCTCCAATGTGAAGGAAAGAGGGAAAAGGGTTAAAAAAAACCCAAAAGCAATCCATCATTAAAACCACCTAATGAGGAAGACTTTTAAGCTTCCCTCTCCGATTTGGAAAGATGGTCCTGGGACTTTGCGGCACTCTCTAATATTCTGGCGGTTTTCCGCTCTCACCTTCAGTGTGGAGGAAATGAATACATGCTTGGCTGCTCTTGGTGCTTTAATCCATTTAATGCACCTTAGGCAGGAGATGAATATGCAGCTTTCTGTGAAGCACACATTTTAAGAGTCTCCACTGTTGTGTTGAAGCAGAACTGCTGACTCCATGTTGTTCTTATTGCGTTTATCATTGTCATGTCCAGTCGCTTGCACACATTAGTCATGGATTTCCATGTTTGGGAAAATAATATGTAATCTCTGTATGAGCGCTTGCTGCTCTGACACTATTCGCCTTTAGTCATCATATACAGACCTTATTGCCTACGCAGTAGGTTCACATTTTATTTACCCCATTACATCTCTACACTTCCACCTTTTTTAGATGTAAGTGCTCTAAATTTTTCTGTAAGGCACCTGCCTGAAAGTAAACCAGTGTTTATCTTATTTGTAATTATGGGTGGGCCACTGTGTGAAGGCTGTTCCATGACTAGTGATGAATCAGGCCAAAATGGTACACTTTTTTCATTGTTAACGACGTGTGATCAATAACATAGTTTCACATCAGCAACCACAGCATGATTACTGAGTATGGAGGGACAATCAATAGCAATGTGGAGTTTACCAACAAGATTGCAGGTACACTGGTGTGTGGTATGTTATTTTGCACCTTCTGCAGGGCAATTTAAAGAGACCCCAAATTTTTCAAGAATCTTTGTCATTTTGTGTTACCATATGGAAATTTTGTTGAGACCCTGCTCATAATGCACATATGTTACGCATAACATGCACACACAACAAGATATGTTTTAATATCTTATTTTTTGATTGTACCAACTGCACTTTCTGAGAAGCTTGAAGTGTGCAAAACATCCTGAGCATTCAATAAGATTTATCCTCGAGTCAAAAGACATAGCAGTCCCTTTACAGACGATGGAGATTACTAAGCAGTTCCATAAATGTGTACAAGATTAACGTTCACTGAGAAGTTCCAAAATGTGCAAATAGTCAGTATCAAAAATTTAAATGTGGACCGGGGAACCACCAGAACAGGCAGAGGGAGCAGCTGGAACTCATGGGGAAACAGGCAGAACTGCAGCATGCAGACACAGGAAACTTTTGAAAGAAGAGTCCAGCTGGCTGAGCATATAGGAATTGGTAGAAGCAGGGCATGATGGCTTAATTTCTATCTACATTTTATTCCTACTTGCTTTTATTCTGTTTTAATTTGCTATATTTTAATCATGTAAAGCACTTTGCATTGTCCCTGTTCTGAATTGTGCTATATAAATAAATTTGCCTTGCCTTGCCTTGCCTAGAGGTGAAGGCTGATTAAGAAAAGTCCAAAACAACTAAACAGGATTCTAAATCATGGCAGGTTTTAAGTTTATAAATTTTTGATTTGATACTCCTGTAGGTTTTCTGTACTTTGCATTTGAAAACGAAAAACACTCATCAGTGGGGAAAAAAAAGAAAAAAAAAAAAAAGGAAAAGGAAAAACAAGCACACAAACAACAAAAGCAAAAAAACAAATCATTGTTTCATATAAAAGTAGTTTTAACTGGAGTGGAACTCTATGAACCTACCATAAGAAACATAAATAAATGAATAGCCTACTACACTAAAGTAAATGAGTAAATATAATAAATTAATACATTAATTTATTATAGACTAAAATGTGTCATAACCATCTGAATATTTTAAACAACTTCAAAATTATTAACTTAGTTTTCCGTCTTTTTATCTTTTCTCAAACTAGATCTAGATCACCAGTCAATATCTTTTTTTTGTCATTGTCCTTAAAAGGATGCAAATGAGGTTAACGTATCTTCTGATATTTTTCAATATCAAATATTTGTTTTTCCTCATGTTTAACTTTTTTACCCCACCAGAAATGGTGCTACTGTGCAATCACAGAAGAACTACCAAAGCAGTGGAAAACAAGAGCAGCTACAAGTACCAGACTTTAGTGGAGCTTCAGTGTATGGTCTATGCAATAGCATCGACACCGGTATAAAAAAAAGATCTTGGGGGCTGCATCTTAGAGTGTCAGCCACAAATCTGACGCGCCCAGTGTGGGTTTCTTCATAGAAAATGATAGAGGCATTTATTTTTACAAGTGTCTGACTCTACCGGTTTTGCATTGCCCTCTAGAGTGCTTTGTCCATTTCACTGCCAGGTTTGTTGAGTGTTTGGGATTGTTGTCCTGTTAGAAGTTTATATTTCATTCATTTCAACCATGTACTTGTCCATGTGAGGATTACCAGTTCGCACCTTTTATAGAGAAGTCTTAAGGTAAGATGAGATAAAGATTGAGCTACTTGGTCACCACAAGAAGAACTATGATTGTCAGAGTCATGGTGAAAAACAATGTACCAGGTTTCAGTGGTGGTAACATCATCATTTGTGCACTGCACAAAGTGGAATAAAGAAGAGGGAAGACTACCTCCAAATTCCTCAAGTTCACGTCAAGTCAGATGTGAACTTAAGGAATTGCATCTCAGACATAATTGGTTTTGACTGGACAATTAACCAAACCACAAACACTCATTAAAACTGACTTTTTAATAGATAAAGCATGTTAACACCAATGCCTGGTCCACAAGGGAAGAGTTTAAAATTGTTGTTCGCTTTTCAAAACCTGAGCGACACCACAAATAACGATAAAAAAAGTCGGTTTGCTTGTACAGTGTACAACACACTACACACAAACAGATTTCACTCAGGGACATTCAGGTGTGAGATATGAATTTCGCAAAAACTCTCTAGATTAAATGTGGGTTCAGAGTAAATAGACATGGACGATGATGAGGAATAATGGCGAAAGTTTGTGGACTCATTTTAACAGAGAAAAAATATTACAAAAATAAAAGGTGTTGATTAAAGGATTTGAAACAGCGCAAACACAGGGTCTACATTTGCTACACAATAATATAGAGGTGAGTTGTGTTTTTTTTCCCTCAGGGTTTGCCTCACCTCGTTTCTGATTGGTTACATGTCACATTCAACAGGCTGCGTGCTCGTTTGTCCTCGCCACACAATGGGCCTAGACAATGCAACGTGTTGAATATCCCCAATTTGAGGTCGGAGTAGTCCGGATGTCCTCGTGAGCAGAATAGATCATTCTCAACACACCACACGTGGCAGAAATATCTCTTAAGATTATTTTAAGAGCCACCTGGATGATTGGAACATGACAGAAGGGGGAATATTGGGGCAAAAATTATCCTGCCCTGTGAACCAGGCATAAGTTTCTGAAGAGGCCTAAATGTTAACCTGTAGATGATGACCTATAGAAGATGTGTGGCACGTTTTCAAAATCTGTGTCTAACTAAAACCATTTAAGTTATCTCTGCTAAATCTGTGAGAAAAAGCAGTTAAAACTCCAGCCATGATTATTCTGAAACAGGTTGCTGAGGGACCTCAAATTTGCGCTCAAATATTCAATGTCTAATTTTAATGATGTGGATTAGAGAAAATTCACATTAAATTCAAACTTGTGCACCCAATTCATGTTTATGGAATTCAATGGAGGTGTTTTTTTTTTTAAAAAAATCATCTAACCCTAAGGAACTGCACATGAAATTTGTTTGAATAAAATTTACTCAAACTGAAGAAATATTTTTTGAGAGGGACCAAATGTTACCTGTTTCTTAGTAAATTTGCTTCAGTTTGAGTAAATTCTGCTCAGACAAATTTATTGTGTGATAAAGGCATCTCTAAAAGGCCAAAATCTGTGTAAAATTACATCTTAAAGTGAGTGTATGTAGCCTTTTCACCAGAACTGCACTGGCTTTATATCAACAATACTTCATGTCGGCAATATTTTTTTTAGGTCCTTGCTTCTTATTATAGACAGTATGATATGTCTTGTCCTGGGAGCAAAAGCTGACAAACGGCGGCACAAGATGCTGATGTCTACCTCAGCATTTTATGGTAGATTTCACATCTTTGAGTCAGCCATGAACTTGCAGAGGTGGAGTAGCTTTAAGGTAGTTACTGGCTGCTCACTGCCTCGCTCCTTGAGGCTAAGACCCTGTCACTGCTAATTGTCGCAGCTCGTATCCTCCCCTCCTTTCTCTACCGCTGTGATAGCCGGTGCTCAGCCATGTGTGTGAAGTTTGAGAAACCAGTGTTGATTGCAAAGTGGTGGTGTTATGACAGGACCACTGAAAGATTTATGCATCAGTGTTTGTTTACACGTGTCTGTGTCTGTGTGTGTGTCAGTGTGTTTATAGTCCTGTGGAGACTATAAACTGTCAGAATACTGACCAAGGGGACCAAATTGAAGTCCCTGTTCACCGAGTGCCTTTTGAGTGCTTTGCTTTTGGAGTCTTTATAAATGTATGACATAATGCATGCATCACTGCTAGATTGACTATTGTAATAAGAGTGGGAGCCTATATTGTAGACAAAGGCAGTTCTTGCATGAATGGCACCCTGGGCGAGTCCCTTATTATATACACCATACACCATGCACCCCATCCCGGTGCACTGAACAGAACCAATTGCATTTCCCAGACGAGAACAATTCTAGGAAAAAAAATAGCTTTCTCTGAACCAATCAGAAAAAAAACAACATTTATTTATGTAGATTAAAGTGCTCATTAAGGAAATGGATAGAAATAAATTCATTGGAGCTCTAGAGCCATTGTTTCACGGTTAAAATAAAATAAAACAAATGTAGAAATCAAGCACCTTCTGGTTCTACAATGATAAATATTATCTCTTTTCCTTATCTCTGTGAGTGATAAAAGTAACTTAAGTGAAGGTTTGTGTATGGTTGCTAATTCATTTTTAGGACACATTTGTGGAAAAGTAGCATAAAAACTAAACTGAATTTCGAAGTCTGAATACAACATGTGCTTCCCTCATTATGGCTTACCAAATGACAACAAGTGACACTCCAAACGCAATCAGCTTGCGTAGTCAGTCAAGAGACAGGTGAGCAGGTGCCGAGCCCCGATATGTTTCTTATCGTCAAGCTACCTGCTCCTGGCTCATCAGTGCAGAGCACACAAAGCACCTCCACGCACATCAAATCCCATATCATTCAGTGTGAGAGGGAGGAAGAAAAAGCTAAAAGAGGGTAAAAATTAAGAGTATTGAGAGTCTAGTTTTAAGTCTTAAAAAAAGTAAAAATTGCATTTTGCATTTTTTATGGTTGGTTCAGAGCCTGAGATTTCCTTTGACCCTAAGCCCTTCATTCATTGTTCATTATGAAAAATGTGGACCGGCTGCATTATCCTGACAACATCTCACCATCTCACAAAGAGCCATGACCAGGAGGATGACAACAACAATAGCCAGAAGCTTTGAGTTGACATTTACAATTTTAATGTGAGAGCTGTGTGTACATAATTAAGAAGTACCAGGGGACACCATCCGGGCTCATCGTCACTGTTCCCAGAAAGCTTATTTCATGCTCCAGAAATCTCTACACAACAAACACACACGCACAAGTAAGTCTGTCTGCATGCGAAATGTACAAAAAGATACAAAATGAGGATCAGAGAGTTTTTAAGGACAGCAACAAAACGACAACAAATTCTTCTCAATCATCACCCCCTTGTCTATTCTTGCTTATCCTTACAGGGTCGTGCAGGGATATGCTGGAATAGACATTGGACGAGAGCAGGGTTAGACCTGGGCAGGTCGCCAGCCCATCACAGGGAATCACAGAGACACACCAAACAAACAAGCATACACGCACACATTCATACACAAGGACAATTTTGAGTAACCAATTACCCTAACAACAACGTGTTTGGACTGTGGAAGACAGACAGGGTACCCAGTGAGAACACACATGCATGAAGAGAACCTGGCAACTCAATGCAGAAAGAGCCCAGGATGGGAATCGAACACAGGATCTTCTTGCAGCAATTCAACAGCGCTGCCAACTGCACCCCCATGTAGTCCTAGATGCTCAAACAGCAGTCTGCAAACACCCTCCCATCGTAAAGGTAAGTTTATAAAAACACAAGGCATTAAAATTTTAGATTTCATATTCCAGCATTTTGCTTCTAAGCGTGTTAAATGTTTTGCTGAAAGAGCATGGCTTAAGATGGGCAGAACAATCTGGGAAGCTTAACTTGAAAGACTAAAAAAGGGAAAAAAGCAGGGAAACACTAAAAAATGGTTATCAATTAGAGTAATGAAGTTCAACTGAGAACAATACAATTAGAAGCAAAGCCAGGGATACAATACATGATTTTTTTTTGCCAGATTTTACCCCTGATTCCCGGTAGGGGCAAGTCTTCCTCAGTCTGCACCAGTTGCAATCAGTCAACAGGCCGATAATCTGTTAGTGTGAGAGGAGGCAAAGAATGGCGTCTGCAAGGGTGAGAGGGGAACCGACCGGATTCGACCTCAGTCGCAGTCAAACAAACATGTTTACATTTTTTTAACCAAATCTGGACAAGGTCGGGTAGTTTGAACTGCAAACTCGATGGGCACAGCCAGCAGAAGCTGGCACTTGGCAGCTGTGAGTTGATTTCTTCTTATAAGACTCAGTTTGTAACTTTACAACAATATGAACAGAAATGAAAAATAGCAATGGTCATATTATGAACTAATTACAATCACGTTGCGACAAAAAAAAAAAATACACAAATAACACTAACAATAGAGAGAAACAGGGATGTGTCAAACTAAAATACAGTAAATAAAAAAGGCCTTATTGAAATAAACCAGCCGAACATTGAACATAAATTCCATTTTTTTTTCTGAAATCAGATTTTTTTGCAAGGTTGGTCACATAACTTTTAAAATGTTGTCTACATCTAAGTGTGAACTGTGTGCGGCTCCAAACTGACCCGTTTGCGCAACTGAACAATAATAATTATGTCAAGCCCAGCATGCTTTGGTCTAGAAAACATGGAGGAAATAGGTCTTAAAAAAGAGCGTGAATCTCTGTTTAGTAGCATTTTACGAAGCGTTGGCTGCCAATTTAGCACAGAAGTCTGTTTGGATGTGGGCCAGAAATGGTGGGGTAGGGATGTCAACAACTTCACAGAGACAGACTTCATTCAGAACTTTAGGATGTTGAGGACAACTTTTAAGTCTATATGTCAGCGCCTCTTCTCTCGACTCCTAAGAAAGGACACTTGTTGCAATCTAATGTATATGTAATAGACTGCAATGAGAGAAAACCTCTTAGTCATTGCAAAGTCCTCGGTGTGCAGGATTGCACAGCCATGTGCTACTTCCCTCATCTTATAAAATCCTTCCAATTTGGCTTGAATACAGATTTTGATATTAATGAGGTCTAACATCTTGCTAACTACTATCACTTCCGGCCGCTGCTGCCGCTAAGTTGTGACACATGTCGATGGTAAAGTGACGTCTCATCAAATTATCCTTGGTTGCTCTTACTTGAGTCACACATATAGAAGTGGGTCAAATCTGACTTAAAATCAGATATGGGCAAAAACTGAGCATTCACACTCAGTCTGACCCAGAGTTGGGTCACATTTTGCTGCAACCTGATATCACCTGAAAAACTTTTATAAACTCTGAACTACAGGATAACACAGAATACAGCGTACACTATCCAAATCTATTTGATTGTGAGGTAAGCTAAAAGTTAATTAAAAAGCATCTGTTTTATTTAAGGGGAGAATGTAACAGAATTATAACCGGTCCAAATTTCAGCAATATTTTCTATTATAGCCACCTACTGGTTTGTTTGTTCAAACTGTTAGCCTGGTGAGAGTATCCACAAGAGTGTGAGGTGCTTAATTGATTTTAGTTTCACCAATCCTGTAGTCAAACAATTATGTTTTCAAAAAAAAAAAAAAAAAAAAAAAACACAGAAAAACTCTTTAATCAAATGATACACTTGTCTAGAATCCAAGATCTAATTCTTAAATCACTGGGTCCACATAACTGTAAGAAAACATGCAATCATGGGTGTGGGAACATATGCTTGTGGTATTTAATAGAAAGCACAATCAAGATATTGAAATTAGTAGTTTATAATCTCTAAATCACATCACCATAAAGTGAAATTTGTAGAACTGACAAATTTTTTGAAACACACACAAATATTATATAAGGAAGCCTGTATAGAAAACCTTTCAAGCTGAAGATCGATATAAAGAAAAAAAGTCTTGAGTATGTCTGAAAAAGCACTTGTTTTCGGAATTTGGTTCCATATATAATTTGTTCTCTAGAATGCATTTACAAAAAAAAGTAAAAAAGTTTGATTATTCTGAAGCCATTTTTTAAAGGCATATTATGCAACATTTTCCAGTTAATTAATGTGTTCCATACTGTTTTGGATGATTAAATGAGTCATTTCAGGTTGAACAAAGGTTTTCTCGGCCGCCCTGGTGGTCTGTGGGGGAAATACCGTACTTGCCCTCGGCCCGCACTCACAGGCTCAGAAGTCTGTGCATCGCGAGAGTCGGTCTTGCTTTACGGCGAGAACTGCTACACGCCCCCAGTGAAAGGCATGCTCGTTGCTAGCGCAGTGGCGATATTTGTGCAGTTATCATGGCGGAACCAATGAGAAAACAGCAAAAGCCCATGTCGGAGCAGGCAAGAAAAAGGAAAAGGGCTCTGGACAGAGAGAGGAGTCGTACACGGTGAACATCAGGCAAGCTTTTTCCGAATGGCAAGAGCCAGAGCCATAGAGAGAAAGAGTTGCGACACTCCCATTGGACTCCGTTGTACACTTTTTGCTGCCAATAACAGCTGAAAAAGTAGTAGAGTGTATATTTATATATATATTTACCGTTAAATAACGCAATCGCTGCTGTCTGTGCCATAGAAGAACATGAAAGCCAGCGTATGTTTTGGAACTATAGCGGTTTACACGAACCACGTGACTGCCCTGGCGGTGACATCAAAGAGTGTCGCAACTATTTCCCTCTATGGCTCTGGCAAGAGCTAAAAGAAAAAGAAGGCTGCAAGGCTGACGTGGACCTCGCGTTTCTGCTGATGCGATTGTAAGTAACATTGGAATGGTTTCTCTCTCTCTGTGTGCATGTTCATACTTTCACTGTGTTAGTCATTGTTTGTACTGCCGTTTTTTCGACTTTTTGTTGCATTCGCCTGTCTGCTAAGCTCAAAACAACCGCGCCTGGCTTGACGGAGAAACCAGGAGAACAGCTGAGCATCTTTATGACAGTGCACTTTTACTTTCGCCCTCTGGGGGGAGCCTCGCTGGAAAATCAACCCCGGTTGCATAGTATACCTTTAACCCAAAACATAAAAAAATCATACATATGTTATAAAGAAGCAGAATTGCCTCTCTGTGAATAGATAACCAAACCATTTACCCACACCTGCTTTGCGAACTTTATCTTTCACCACTGCTGCTGTTTAGAAATCTTCTGTACGTTTTTTCCCCCCCCCAACAGCTGAGAGCTGTCTGCAATCCAGTTCGACATTCTCTCCAAATAAAATAATTGCCTCCCACTTCTTTTAAAATACCTTTCGATGTGGAAGGCCATAATTTTCATGTTCCTTTGGTCAGCGGTCGCCATAGCAACCCGTGGAAGATGGAGCAAAGCGCCGTCTGTGCAGCTGTGAGCTTCAGGGAAGGAAGAACGGGCAGAGGTTATGAGTAAAACCAGACTCCGCATCAACACCTCAGGCTAGATCATCATCCTTTTCTCTCGCCAGCTCGTCTCTGCGAACGGCTCTGAGCATACCTGGAGACAAATGTATGCTGTCAAACGCAGAGCCGTTTATTGGCAGGAAGTTTCCGTTTATTTTGGTGATTTGCATCGATTCCCAAACTTTGCACCTTATTCGCTTTATTTAAGTTCATTAATATTGGCAAGCTGTCACTCAGATGTAAAGGTTATTATTGCTCCTCTCATCTTACAGATGAGCGTCTCTTTACACGCTGGGTCGTGAACAGAAAGTGTAAATGGCTGCTTAAAGTGTGCTCAAAAGCTGCTGTAGTTCAAATCCGTGGCTGTTGTTTTCCAAAACAGCCAGAGTTTTTTCTTCTTCACTTTGCTTCTCTCCGTGTGTCTGTGTTCTGCTGACAAGCTGTTGTTTTTAAAAGAGGTAAAAAAATGGAGTCACTGCTAACCTTAGGCAAGCCTGAACATCTTGTTCTGTCGCTTTGCTGAGCTCCATAGTTGCTTTAAGCTTAAAGCTTCTACATTTGATTTTACATTCCTGACCACAAAACTGATTATTTTGTCACACTTTTGCCTAGATTTGAGTTTTAACCTACACTTGCAAAATTACATGTCTGTATGTAACAGGTTTTATCAACATGTTGCCTTAAAGCTATGATTAGCACTTTGTTTTAGTTAAGTTAAAAGTGAGGGGCCAGGATTGCATTTATTTTTTAACAGCTATACAATGATAATAAAAAGCAGATTTAAAAAGAAAAAGACTTTCTGATGCTGGATTTCACAAAAATACCCCGTGTTTACCAAATGTGAAAATAAAAACCATGCTGTTTCATACATAGATAACATCCATGTTATTATTACGGGATTCCTAACTGAAAAAGGGCAATAAGATTAATAAATGTTAGGAATCTTGTGCCTCACACCCATGAAAAATATTTAAATTGATTGGACTATCCCCTTTACCTCATTACAATGACATGTGGCTAAAAGTCAGCTTAGACAAGCTCCCTAATGTCCGTTAGCTGCTAATGCTAACAGCTTGCTACGGGCCAAGTTAAACATAGCTTACAGTTTGCTTAGACATAGCGTTTGTTTTTGTTTGTTCTGCAATTGTCCGATAACACCGTAAGAGTTTGTATAACGGTAATGAGGAACATCTATGTTGATTAGTGGTATTTTGTGGAACTTAAAGGCATACTATGCAACATTTTTCAGTTAATTAATATGTTCCATACCGTTTTGGATGATTAAATGAGTCATTTCAGGTCGAACTAAGGTTTTCTCGGCCGCCCTGGTGGTCTGTGGGGGAAATACCGCACTTGCAATTGCAGGAGCAGTCGGCCCGCAGTCACAGGCTCAGTAGTCTCGTGTGCATCATGAGAGTCGGTCTTGCTTTACGGCGAGAACTGCTACACGCCCCCAGTGAAAGGTGTGCTGTTTGTAGCGCAGTGGCGATATTTGTGCAGTTATCATGGCGGAACCAGCGAGAAAACAGCGAAAGCCCATGTTGGAGCAGGCAAGAAAGAGGAAAAGGGTTCTGGACAGAGAGAGGAGTCGTACACGGGTAAACATAGAAGGCTGCCAGGCTGACGCGGACCTCGCGTTTCTGCTGATGCGATTGTAAGTAACATTGTAGGGTTTCCCTCACGCTACCGCCTCGCCGACATTCCAAAAAAATAATAATAAAAAAATAAAACTAACTCGATATGCGCGCCTCTCCGCTCAGCCGGTCAGCGGTGCAAAGTTTGTCTCCCCCCCCCCCCCCCGCTCCGCTCCGCTCAGCCGGTCAAATAAACATGCAAGCATATTGAGTTTTATTATTATTATTATTATTATTATTATCTTTTTTTATGTTGGCGAGACGCTACCGCGGCGGCTGCGGCTTGGCGAGGCGGGTGGCGGTAGCGTCTCGCCAACATAAAAAAAATAAATAATAATAATAATAATAAAACTGGCGAGGCGGCGGCGGTCGCGGTCGCGGCTTGGCGAGGCGGCGGCGACCGCCTCGCCAAGATAGCGCTGCAAGAAGCTTGATGTTCATACCTTCACTGTGTTAGTCATTGTTTGTACTGCCGTTTTTTCCACTTTTCGTTGCGTTCGCCTGTCTGCTAAGCTCAAAACAACCGCGCCTGGCTTGACGGAGAACCCAGAACAGCTGAGCATCTTTATGACAGTGCACTTTTACTTTCGCCCTCTTGGGGGAGCCTCGCTGGAAAATCAACCCCGGTTGCATAGTATACCTTTAAGATAAAACTGCGAAAAAAAGAAGAAAAAAAAGAAAAAAAAAAGAAAAAAAGGGAAAAAAGGGAAAAAAAAGAAAAAAAGAAAGAAGATAAAGCTGTCAAGCTAAGTCTCTCGCTGTTAGCTATGTGACCGGGTGTTCTGACAGCTAACTATACCCATCCCAAACGGCATACCTATGATTAATACACATGCGCTATAATGACACCTGCATAATTGTACAAGCGTTAAATTCCATTCATCATTTCAGCAGTTTATGTGTATTATGTTGCATATTGATATAATATGCAACATAATAAGCTGGCTGTGTCTGCAGAATAATGACAAAGACATGTAGACACCACGAGAAGACATCCATGTAAACAGTTTACAAGCAAAAAAAAGTAGATTTGGGGGGTAACTTTTCTTCAAGAAAGCAGCTTCATGACCAAATCAGCAGGGGTGGATACGTTTGCTCTGTGGTAATTTCTGTTGTCTTGATTGTCAGCAGAAAAACAGCAAGTTTCTCTTAACAGTTTTCTATGTTTGATGTTATAAAATAAGAAGAAAGGCAGCTATAATGTTAGGAAGGAATTCACTGTTGCAGAAACTGCGGGCAAAATACTAAATAATTTAAGATGTTGAATTGCAAAGAATTGTGGTGGGTTTATTTTCTTTCATACATAATATTGTTAAAATCTTTAGCGAATTCAGAGAAATTTCCATATGCTGGGAAAGCTTTATTGAAAAGCCACAATCTCTTGGGGCTACAGGCAGCACCGTATTAAAAAAAAAGAAAGAAAAAGAATGAAAATTCATGCATGGCCTCAAGAACATTTCTAAGAAACATAGCGAACACAGTTAAAGGCTGCATCAAGAAATACAAGTTAAAGCTCAGTAATGTAATGGCAAACATATATGCAAACAAGATGCGAGAAACCTTCCCAAATGAACCCTGTCAAAACCTTTTTAATTATGACTGTGGGAAAGTAGAAAACTGATCTTTCTTATCATAGTTTACCAGTTTGTGTGATGGCCCTGAGTAAATTTTCACATCTTTGTTTATATTATTGACGCAGAACAACACATCAGAGTTTTAAAAGAACACACTGTATGTGTGCAACGCATTTGTATTTTTCGTTTATGAGGGTTTATGTTTCTGTCTTTTAGCTTTGTTCTTGTTCTGTTCATTAAAAAAAATATGTAAGGCTCAGTTGGGTTTTCTTGATAATCTGGGTTCTCTTTTGTTGCTTCTCCATTAAGTTCAAAATGAGGTTCTGTGTTTTATCTCCTCAATCAGATACACTGACACCCAGCCCTATGTGGCAATGACCAAACCTGATGTCTTGTCTTGAGTCTCATTGATGTAAATCCTTTCTGATTTGCTTATTTTCTCCATGTCCTTGTCGTATTTTATCTTTATTGTGGTCATTTTGCCCCTTCATGATTTTTGTACTTCTACCAACTGCTGTGGTCATTCATAAACAGCTAATTACTGTTTTAAATAGGGATGGGTACCTTTCACATTTGAACCAACGCAATACTGATACTCACCTGGGAATCGATACTGGTACTTAACAGTACCTATTTTTGCTACTTTTGTGTTTATGCAGTAATAATTTTTTTCAACTTAACATATTTATTTCTCTATATATAAACTTGTTTAGATCTACAAATTAAATAAATGAAAGAAATAATTTATTAATTTTAATACATTGCCTGAAAAATTATTAAGGCAATGTAATGATAAAACAAAGTTTTACCAGAACAACAGTTATAAGAGGCACAGAGTGAACAAGGCGAATAAGGGATTAAAGCCGTGTGTGAATAAAATTCAGGGAATTGTTTTAGTGCAACAATTTCAGGGAAGAAAAAAAATATTAAAAACCTATTTTATCCCGATTTGTAAATCAGAGCAGGGTACATTTGCAATGAGGGAACAGAGAGACTGCTCTCTCCTCTCTTTGCTCTGACTACAGGCGAGTTTCAAGACGAGGCAGCTGTCTGTCTGTCTGGGAGACAGCGCTTGGAGAAGCTTGTAGGGAGAAAGTCGCTAGATTTTTTTGTTAGCCGTTTTTTTTGAGGAAAGGTCACTAGGTCTGAAAAGTCGCTAAATATAGCGAGAAACTTGCTAAATCTGTAGCAGTGACCAGGTGTTTCCTCAGATTAAGAAATCTTCTACTTCGCCTCGCTTTTGCAGCGATCGTAATCCGCTGCGCATTTTGAAAAGAGACAGTGCTTTCTATCAGCCAGTCGCCCACTCTACTGCTCCCTCGGTGTCGCAGTGATGCGTTTAGGTACAGAAACATTGTACCATTTGATTTTACGTGTTCGGTACCTGGTAGTACAGACAGGATTCAGTCAGTACCCATAAAAGTACTGAAGTCGGTACCCATCCCTAGTTGTAAATACATTTAAACAAATCTGACTATCCTCTGCTGTGAGGAACATAATTCCAATAAATTGTATGTACCAGTGGGAGGCTGCTAAAGTATTGTGGTTTAATTTTGGGTGATAAAAGGTCATGTTTCACAAGGTGGACTGGTGCAAACTGAGATCAGAATTACAGATAATGGAAATAAAGTGTAATATAAAAATGTTTTAAAATTATATAAAGTTAAATAAATGTACACATGGGAATTAGGCATTTTATGATTAGATTTACAAATGATCAAAACACACAACTGCAAACAGAAATTAACTGATACACAATGCGTTGAGTGTTTGGATTGTTTTGAGATAAGAAAAGGAAATGGCAAGGGACAAAACGGCACATGTGTTTTCAAATCGGGGTGCAAATTGGCATGAAATGACCTGTAGCTCTTCTTTCACGCCTTGTGCAATTATTGCAATATTTTACCCATAGTGCCAGTTTCATATAGAAACCTTACCATCTGTCTTTAGTTTTGATTTATTTTATATAACACTTTTATGTATTTTCTCCTCACCATCCTTCCATCTGACTGAATATGCACTTGGATCCACATTTGTTTTGCCACAGGAAAGTATGCTGAAGCAGACCATATATTTTTTAGGAAAAAGGTATTTCAAAAGAAAAAAAATAAATCTCTCCTATCTGAACATTTACACATTCAGGTGCCTCCAGCTTACTGTCCTGATTTTTCAGCCGCTTATATTTGCCTCTTTAGAAAAAAATTAACAAAAGAGGTCATAAAGTGTTAATCCGCTGAAATTAAATGTAATGCAATTATATATATATAAAAATATGCCCCATCAGACTCAAAGCAATTGTTTTCCTCAGTTCTCCAACAGTGTGAGTAGGTGATATCACACAGTGTTAAACATGGCACTTTCCATCAGTTTTATAATGTGTTGTATGCATTATGTTCAAAATATTTAACCATAGCTTAAATATTGGCCATGGTTTGAATTAAACCTGTTACTTCTGATTTGTGTTGTTTCTAAATATGTCTTTATTCAGATACTTCTCCTTCTCTGTGATGTCTAGTCCAGTAATAAGTCAGTCCACCAACAACACATATTTTTACACTCAAAGCACTTTACACCATAGCTACATTCACCCAATCACACTGTCAAATGTGCACATATTAATACACAGATATGCAGTAGGCAGTTTAGGATTAAGTGCCTTGTCCAGGGGCACATTGACATGTAGCAGGAGAAATTGGAATTGAACCTACAACCTTCAGCTTTCATAGTGGAAGACGACTACTCTTCCCACTGAGCCAGAACCACTGTCTATGTCAGTTTAGGCATGCTAATAAAAAGATGAAATTATTGTAAATCAGATTTTTTGAGAAACAGTATATTGTTAGATTAATTTTATTTTACACACAATAGTAAAAAACACTTGTCCCCAACTGGACTTAAAAGCTTAATTCGAGGTTCTTTCTCAAGAAAGAGATTTGTACATGCACGCATTTTTAAATATATTTCTTACTTTATTACACTGGAATTCATCCCATTTAATTTAAACATAAAAGATGTAACAAGGTAGTTTATTAAAGGTATACTATGCAACCGGGGTTGATTTTCCAGCGAGGCTCCCCAAGAGGGCGAAAGTAAAAGTGCACTGTCATAAAGATGCTCAGCTGTTCTGGGTTCTCCGTCAAGCCAGGCGCGGTTGTTTTGAGCTTAGCAGACAGGCGAACGCAACGAAAAGTGGAAAAAACGGCAGTACAAACAATGACTAACACAGTGAAGGTATGAACATCAAGCTTCTTGCAGCGCTATCTTGGCGAGGCGGTCGCCGCCGCCTCGCCAAGCCGCGACCGCGACCGCCGCCGCCTCGCCAGTTTTATTATTATTATTATTATTTATTTTTTTATGTTGGCGAGACGCTACCGCCACCGCCTCGCCAAGCCGCAGCCGCCGCGGTAGCGTCTCGCCAACATAAAAAAGATAATAATAATAATAATAATAATAATAAAACTCAATATGCTTGCATGTTTATTTGACCGGCTGAGCGGAGCGGAGCGGGGGGGGGGGGGGGAGACAAACTTTGCACCGCTGACCGGCTGAGCGGAGAGGCGCGCATATCGAGTTAGTTTTATTTTTTTATTATTATTTTTTTTGGAGATGTCGGCGAGGCTGTAGCGTGAGGGAAACCCTACAATGTTACTTACAATCGCATCAGCAGAAACGCGAGGTCCGCGTCAGCCTGGCAGCCTTCTATGTTTACCCGTGTACGACTCCTCTCTCTGTCCAGAACCCTTTTCCTCTTTCTTGCCTGCTCCAACATGGGCTTTCGCTGTTTTCTCGCTGGTTCCGCCATGATAACTGCACAAATATCGCCACTGCGCTACAAACAGCACACCTTTCACTGGGGGCGTGTAGCAGTTCTCGCCGTAAAGCAAGACCGACTCTCATGATGCACACGAGACTACTGAGCCTGTGACTGCGGGCCGACTGCTCCTGCAATTGCAAGTGCGGTATTTCCCCCACAGACCACCAGGGCGGCCGAGAAAACCTTAGTTCGACCTGAAATGACTCATTTAATCATCAAAAACGGTATGGAACATATTAATTAACTGAAAAATGTTGCATAGTATGCCTTTAAGTGTACTCACAATTAAGCTAAAACATTGCTAAAGCACGTTAGATTTGGTCATCTATTATATTAAATCTGATTAATTTCTAAATAAATTTCAGCTGCCCAGCTAAAACATTTGCTCATTTTATCCTTTGCCAAATGTCATAGTTTACAGAGAGGATAGAAAGGAAAAAAAAAAGATCTCATCACATGAAGGTATCAACCAGAGGAAGGATACAAAAAAATAATTCCAGAAATCATATGTAGTCTATTGCACATTGAAGATGGTCTTCATTAATTAAGTAAAAAAGGGTGACAATAATGATGTCACAAAAACTGCACTGGGCTCCAAAATGGATTACAGACAGAAATTGGCCAGGGAAGCTTCTAAGAACCTGACAGTAATCCTTTAGGAGCTGCAGAAATGTCCAAAACATGAATCACACACAGAAGCAACCCTAAATATTGTCAAACAGCATATCCTCAATAAAACATTGTGATGGCAGCATCATCATCTCGGGTTACATTTACTCAAGTAGAGCCAGGGTTTTTGTCCGAGGGGAATAGTATTACAAACACTTCTAAACCCAGTAAGTTTTGCTCCCAAACCATCTGGTGGTCCTGCTGAAAGGTGAAACGTGAAGAGGCATTATATTCCTCGCATTACAGTTTGTCCAAGCCTACAGCCAAAATCAGCAAACGTAATCCACCCCACAAACTGGTCTCACTTCTAGGGGGCTGGGAAGAGACTACGCAGCCTGCGGAGCAGAACAGCCAAGTTTCACAACAGCTTCTTTCCCTACTCCTAAAGATTGTTGAACTCCAATTAATTAGCCCCCAGCCCCCGCCTCAGCCCCGCCTTCTCCACCACCCATCCAAGACTGATTACGCTTTTGCCCCAAGGGTGTGACACCCATATCTTTCTTTCTTTCATGTGCAATTATAGACAATTTTCAATGATTTCCAACAGTGAAAAATACGGTATGTTACAATTCTTAGTATTTATCGCAATATTTATCTTTTTATACGCATTTTTTTCTTCAACATTTTAGTTTTAGTTGTTTTGCAGCTCTGCTAATTTTATTTACACAATGATGCTGCTGTTTTGTTTCTGCATTTTTCTTGAGCCATTGCAACGAATACTCGTCCACATGTGATTTTTGCTGATGCAAATCTGAAGAAAAACTAAGATCAGTCAAAAGCCTAACCAGAAGAAAAAATAAAGATTGTGGAATATCCCCAGTCAGAGTCCAGATCTAAACCTGACAGTTCATGGAGTCAATGGGAAGAGGACTGTGGACAAGACATGTCCTTATAACCTTGTTGATTTGGGGAACTTAGCAAAGCACACCGGGCAGTTATTTCTAAGTCCAGAGGCTGGAAGACGAGACTTCCAAGGAAATTATTCTTCCTCCCTCCTCCACAACCTCCCCCCATTTTAATTACACTCTAGCTCCTCATGCACTCAACACCGTGTCCAGAGGGGGTGGGGGTGAGAGTCCTAAAATCCCTCTCATCCTCATTCTGATGCTTGGTCTTAACTTCAGCAAGTCCTCTTTACCCCGCTTGCTCTAAATGCAATGAGCTGCTGTCATGTGAGATATTGATTTTTTTATTGATGTAACAAGCAATCCCCACTGTGTACCTAAAAAAGTGACCAGAAGAACGTGTGTTGTCTGTTTAGCAGCTTATAATCACAGTCATCCGTTCATTATTATTTGGCCTCAGTATTGTATTGTTTACATTGATGCTTCTGTTTTTATCATCGAAGACACATTAAAACAATCTTCTACCACCTCAAAGGAGGCTGTAAGCTTGAATTTGGCCAGATTAAACTATAGATTTTTCTGTTACCCTATCTTTCTGGCCCACAGCTCTTGGTTCCCTGTTCCACAAAGTGAAAGGCAACAAAAAAGATCTGAATAAAGATGAAAAAAAAAAAAAAAATCCACAAGACAAGGATGGAAGCTGCATAACATTAGAGAGTGGGTCTAATTATAATCGACAGCATCAGATTCATAGTTGGTTTCATTCCTCAAATGCCACCTTTGCTTGCTCATTATCGCTACGCCTTTGAGCCTTTTGCGTGTAGCTTTGTGTCATTGATTTCTTTTACTGGGAAAAGTTGGTGTCAACATGAAACTCCGGGAATACATAATGACTTCATTAGTGGTCCTTTTCTGCGATTAATTGGAGCGCTGTGTCACCCAGCATGACAGAGCAGCTCAGCGTCACTGTTGTGACAAAAGACGTGTGCCATGTTGATGAGTCTTGGTTTGATGACACCCACAGCACACACGTGTACGGCTGCACACACGAGGAGCACAAAAGATCTGGCCTTAATCCAGTCAACCTCACATAAAAGGAAGCACTGCCTACTTTCATTGGCCAATTGCAATCTCGCCGTTCACAGCTTTGATTAGCAACACTGAGCCTACTTCACAAGTCCCCACATTCTTTCTTCTCCTTTCAGTGCCACATTGGCACGAGACCAGCTGTGTGATCAAAGATGCTGGCATCCTTCTATCTAAACAGTTGAGAAAAGAAATCCAAGGGAACTCACTGTCTCTGAGCTCGAGGGCCAAGAGAGATTAGAACATTTGTTGTGTTCAACGCTTTCTGGGGTTCGCCATTCGCAGAGCAGGGAACTGTCAAGGAGCAGGAGGAGAAAACAAAAACACATGCGCGGTGTACACAGAAGTCAGGAAGGAGACGTAGGATTAAAGAAGGGGAAGAATGGAACAATGAGTGGTAACGTCAAGCTCTGGAGATGCACGGGGAGGCCAGGGATGAAGCGAGACAAGTCTTTCAGGGCTCAGATAAGAATAAACTACAAGAGGCGGACAAGCTGTCTGCTCGTTTTGATCTGGTAAATGCTTCCCACAAGGAAAACCAGTCTGGCCTTTGATGGATTCATCTGACTTGCTGCTGTTCACTGCGACTTTGAACAGGGCGTGTGAAGTCAGCGTGGCAGCATGATCCTGCCGCAGAACTCGAGAGACCTCTACAGTGTAAATTTAAATTGATCAATTTTATTGATGCAGCTGTTGCACTGGGTCAAGCTTCCACATCACGATACAACACAATATTAAAAGGACACACGTAAGCCCGACGGGATTTCTATCTGAGGCTGGTATTAAAGCGCTTACTTTTTAGGGTATCCATTTGGGACAGATTGATTAGTGGTTTGGCCATTTTCAAATGTTCTACGTCTCAGGCATAAAGGGGAGACTTGATGAAAACAGTGCACTATCCTAAGTTTTCTAAATTTGTTTGCATTGATCAACAAAGCAGAATGCATTGAATACATGCATATGAATACATGCATATGAAAACATGCGAACCAAGTCTAGTGTCACAGTCCTCTCTTCAGCCAAAAACACACTGAGCCAAAGTGGACACCGAGAAGTGGTTAAAGAGGTTGAGACAAGCTGATTGCATTTTTTTAATTCTTCATTACCGCTGATCTATGAAGACTATTTTTTATTTTTCTTGATTCATTTTTCAACACGTAACAACATATTTGGAATGGTAAATAAAAAGAAGCAGAAGAAAAAAGAAGTTAGGAAAGAAATGGTGATGCTGTTAAAAAATGGTGTACATAGTCATACTAAGATGTTGCTTTCCCATGAACTGAGAGATGGTTAGAAGGCAGAGCAATAGATTGCATAAGAAAATTCGAGCTAGAACATCACTATGAATTCAACACACAAAGATGCCCAAGAACACCCTTCCTTCCTTTTTATAATAGAAATAACCTTCCATATGCTATATTCCATCCTGCAGATTTTTTTCTTTTCTTTTTTTTTGTCTTTTGATGTTATTTGCTCAGCATGCCAAGTACTCTGTGGCTTTCTCTTCTCGTCACAGTTTGCTCAGATCAGTGTGAGGTGTTGAAGGACACTTGCCTTTTTTCCAGTGGGAACACTGAGATATTTAAGAGCGGC